>NC_047034.1:12964724-13268224 GCF_011762595.2 Tursiops truncatus | reverse complement strand
AAGCTTACAAACACGGCAACGGAAAAACACCAAACTATCTGCTAATGGGGGGCAGTTTAGTCTTCATTTTCAAGTAAGCGTGGACATGCAGAGTTACAACAGATATTTGAAAACACCAGAACAAAAATGGAAGGATCTAAATGAATAAAGAACGTGACTACGTTGCGAAGAAGCAGTAATCCAGAGTAGAAGAATTTCAAAAAATTTACTTAGTATTCTTTTAGAGATATAAAAATATAATACAGTGAAAACATAGAAATCTATCATTAAAAAAAGAGAAAAGGAGAGAGTTATTTAAAATTAAAATGTGATTTCTTTAAAAAAAATTAAAGGTCCACTGAAAACATGAAGATAAAAAAATCAAGCTATTTTCCAAAACATTCAGCATAAAGGCAATGAGTCAGAAAATATGAAAGAGGAATAGAACTGTAAAAGAAAAGATGACAAATATGATCAATTTAAGAGGCCCAGTATTCAAGAAGCTGGAATTAAAGAGACAACAGAGAACAAGAAATAAAAATAATTTGAAGAACATTTTCAAGAGTTAAAGATATATCTTCAAATGATGGGGTCTTTAATTGCCAAATACAAAAAATGAAAAATGACTCACACAGACTTCATAAACCTTCAGAAATACAAAAATAAAGACAGTATCCTGAAGGCCTCACTATATAATTTATAACCTAATCCTGGACAATTTTATAGTTAAGGGGGTACTACTAAAATTACACTAGGACAATAAGGGTGACCCAAGACAATCCTGGACACAATGTGACTTCTGGTAACTGTAACTGTAAAGGAACAAAATTGAAATTGGCATCCAAATTCCCATCAGCAACACTAGATATTAGAAGATAAGACACAAACATATTTTAAGTGTACTTAGAGAAAATGATTATAGGCATAGAATCTTATAGGAAGTCAGTGTAATGTCAAATATAAGGGCAATATAAATCTTCATATCTATATAGTCTCAAAATGTACTTTTATAAACTCTCTGAAAAAAAAGGTTTGTATGATAATTAGATGAAAACAGTAATCAGAAAAGAGGAATGGTTAAGATAAAAGAACCAATAGAAATAAGGAAAAGAAATCCTAGGTTAACAGCTAACTATGCAGTCAGTCCCTAGAGCAAATGTTTCTTGTTTTAGCAGAAAAGAGTAGGCCTCAAGCAAGGATATCCTTTGGAAGAATGTTGACTCCATGTAATAAATAGTTTAATTAAAAGAAATACCTATGTTAAGGATATAATAATAGTGGGTTCTTAGGGAAAAGGCAAGGTATGATAACCTCCAAGAAAAATGTGAAAATGCTCTCCAAGAATATTTTGGTCAAATTATGAAGCCCTTAAAAATGTGGCATAACTTTGTTCTATCTAGTTGCTCTTAGAATGTTCTCCTTTAAATAACACAAGCTTAGTGTCATAGGGTGATAGGGTGATATTTCTTTCTTTGTATGTCCATCCTATCAAATTGCTTGGTTGTAAATTCAATTTTATTCATATAATCATAATATATTAAATGCCATTTATTGATTTTTTTTCAAATTTTAAAATCAGCCTATAGTCATAAAAAGTTACTTACAGTTTTAGAATAAAATGTAAATATTGTAAACATTGTCAATATAAAAATAATTTCAGAATTGGCAGAGATTTGGATATAAATAAGGGAATAGGAAGAAAGGTGTCTAGTTTAAGTTGGCAATTTTTGTTTTACACATTGGGGAATTTGAGAATACTGTCTAAAATTGACTGGTCAAGAATCAAGAGCTTAAGTCCATAATTAAAAATGTTCAGATATTTGATATGAGGTGAAACAATTACATAACTTTTATTAATTTAGAGGAAGAAATAATGCAATTTAAGGGAAATGTAAATAAGCTAATTCTTTTAAAGTAGAGATTCAATAATTATTGTCTAAACTTAATTAACCAAGAAAAAATTTATAAACATATTAGTTAGAATTTATAAATAATAACTGTAGGTAAATGCTT
Source organism: Tursiops truncatus (assembly GCF_011762595.2). Lineage (NCBI taxonomy): Eukaryota > Metazoa > Chordata > Mammalia > Artiodactyla > Delphinidae > Tursiops > Tursiops truncatus. The sequence continues at coordinate 13,266,232 of NC_047034.1, read as the reverse complement.
GGCTTTTGGGGGGGGAAATTTAGAGTTAGGTGATGTGACTGAGAACTTTCATGTTAAGTTCTTCTAAATTGTTTGCCTTTTTTTTTTCTTTTAACCATATGTAACCTCATGTTTTGTAACTATAATTTTTTTAACCCAGAAATATAATTGTCCAAACTATACATAGTTGCATCTTAGCATTAATAGAATCACACTACATATACTGTTTTGCAGTTTGTTTTTTAATTGAATAACACATTTTGGTTAGTTTTCCATGTCCACAAAAATAGTTCTAACTTCCATTTTAAAAGCAGAATGATTTGACTGTATCGTATTTCATCAAATATTTTCCTTTCTCCTGAGAACATGGATAGTTCCCATGGATTTGGTATTATAAACTACGTGTAGTATATCTCTGCATTTATTATTACACACTTTGCAAATGTCAATATAGAGTACATTTAAGGAGAAAAAGAATTATCAGGTAAACTGGTATGAACATATATATTGCTACACAAACTTCCAAAATATATAAACAAATAAAAACACCCCAAAAGACACATGGTAGTGCCTGTGCCATGTCCATACCAACACTAAAGCTTTAACCTGCATCAGACTACATTGGATAACTTATTAAAATACAGTTGGTTGGTCCCTTGGTAGGTGTAAGTTAACACTCCGGATTTGCACGTTTAGCAAGTTCCCAGCTGATGCTGATGTTGCAGGTCAAGGCACCCCACTTTGTGAACCACTGTATTATGGGTTAGAAAAATGCATTCTTTTTTCTTTTTCTCAAATATCACATTTATTTAGCACTGTGCAACTTACCGTGAGCTTTACACACTATAACAAGTAATGGATTATGTTTAGCTGTTAGTACAGAGACTTGACTACAGTTGCTTATATAAACTACAGTGTTGTTGTTTTTTTATCTTTATATAAAAAAAAGTCTCAAGATAGCCCAGGGACATCCACAAATCCATCAGCGACTTCCTCCTTTCTACTCCATGAACTTTGGCATGTAGCTTGCTTCCTTAAGTTTGCCTCACGGTCCAAGATGGCTGCCCGAGTCCTTGCAATCTTGTTTGTGTTCCAGGTAGAAGGAAGGAAGGAAGAAGTAGCAAGAACCGAAAATGCATTCTTAACTGAGAACGTTCTATTTCGAATGACCATTAAACCACTTCATTTATGAATTAAGAACTTCACAACAGCATATAATTCCATTGTCCCTCCCATTCTCTGTGCTCTTGTCATTTATTTTATTTCTCTACATAGTAAAATTCACAATATATTGTTATTTTTGCTTCTGATAACTTTATGAAGAAATTTAGAGGGAAAGAGACTTTTTACATTTACCCACATTTCATGCTGGCCAGTGCATTTCATTCCCTGGTGGATCAGCCTACTCCCTGGAATTATTTCTCATTAGCTCAAAGAATCTCCCTTAGCATTCCTTGTAATGAGAGTCTCCTGGCGAGTAATTCTCTTAGTTTTTGTGTATTTTAAAACATCTTTATTTCATCTTAATTCTTGAATGATATTTTCATGGGGTATAGAAGTCTAAGTCGACAGTTTTGACATTTAAAATTTTCATCTTTTCATAACTGAAAAACTTAAAATCCCTGTATCTGGAAGCTAGGGCTTATCTCTGTTGTCTTCATTCTAACTCTGCCATGACAGCACCCCCTTCTCCCCATCATACACAGTTGACTTTGGCCACAGTGATTTGTTTTCTAGTTTCTCATATACAGCCAGTGATTTCTAAACTCATTTAATTGTTCATTTTATTTAAATAATAGTCCTTCGCCTCTTCCAGCCAATATCTATGATTAATAACCAAATCCTCTTCTTTTTATAAAGCCCAGTCCAAATGTATACTTCATACTTTATGTATGAAACATTTCATTTACAATGAACTCTGAACTCTCTTAACTCCCAACACACTTTGTCTGACCCTACCGACTGGTGTTCATCATTACGGAATACTTATTTATATCACCATCTTCTCTCCTCTAAACTGTCAGAGTTGGTGGTAAACTGTTAGAAAGAGTTATGTTACTAGCCTATTCATCTTTCTCTTTCCTTAGTTTCTAACATGCTTGTTCCATAAATAACATGAATGATTTTGTATTCAAAAGTATTCCGCAGAAAATGTAATTAGCGTAACAGGTGTATTGTTGACTACAATAACTTGGCTTATGCTGCTTTGTGAATTTTAAATGACTAACATAATTGCCTCTTACCTTTTTCATTTTGAATCTAAATGGAGACAGTTGGCATGATTGATTCCTGGCCTAGGGCAGGCCCATCTGCAGTGGACACTGTGCTGCCCCGTCCTCTTTCAAGAATGAAGGACATGTTCTCCAGTTTCTGGGAGACCCTATAGCAGGCAGCCCTCAGCTGTCAATCCCTTTCAGTTTCTCTGCAGAGAACCTCTGTGCTCAAGACCAGACTCTTGGGCAATCCTTAGCGTAACAACTGGTCAAGAGGTTAAAAAGCTCAGCTCCTCCCCAACACAAGAGAGAACCCCAGGGAAGGTTAACAGAGACTTTACTGGGATTGTATCACAGCTTGACTTCTCCTCCTGCCCAGTTCTGTTCTTCCCTCCCACACATGTTGATTCTTGGTGCCCTGCGTAGTACACCTCCTTCCTTCTAGTCTTCATTGCGGAGACTGTTTCCTGGGGAACCCATGCTGCAGTGCAAGATTGTGATCCAAAGCAGATACTAAATATTAAGTGACATTTCTCTTTTTTTTCATTAAAAAAATTTTTTTCATTAAAAAATAATTTATTTTATATTGGAGTATAGTTGATTTACAATGTTGTGTTAGTTTCAGGTATACAGCAAAATGATTCAGTTATACAGATACAGATACTTTTTCAGATTCTTTTCCCTTATAGTTTATTACAGAATATTGAGTATAGTTCCCTGTGCTATACAGTAGGTCCCTGTTGATTAGATATTTTATATGTAATAGTGTGTATATGTTAATCCCAAACTCCTAACTTAGAACTCCCCCCCACCTTTCCCCTTTGATAGCCATAAGTTTGTTTTCTATGTCTGTGAGTCTGTTTCTGTTTTGTAAATAAGTTCATTTGTATCATTTTTTTTTTTTAGATTCCACACATAACTGATATCATATGATATTTGTCTTTTTCTGTCTGGCTTACTTCACTTAGTATGATAATCTCTAGGTCTATCCATGTTGCTGCAAATGGCATTACCTTTCTCCTGCTAGACAATATACTTTAAAGTTCTTCCCTTCCTTCCCACACCCCTGATCAATTAGTATGTACAATAAAGATGCAAACAAAAGGCTCTATTAGTCTAATAATAACTAAAAAATTCATTTATTCTAAAAGTTACAATGAATGCTAAAGTCATATTTGTCTCATGTTATCTATATCCCACTTACTTCTCATTAGCTCATATAGTCCAGGGCATAGTAAAGAGAACATGTGTAACTCAGGTTCATTTGTGAACATCAGGGTAATAAACCCGCACAAACAGTTAATGTAGGTGCATATGCATAGATCCAGAAATTGGCCTGAACCGGCATTTGCCAGGCAGTCTGACATTACACACTGTCAAGGAAGATAAACTATAGGTATTTATAGAACTGGTCATAAAGTCATTTTGTAAAAACTGTTCCCTTTTTCACCTGCTGACTGAGGCAGTATTTGATTATTGTAGTACAGAGGAGAGATCGATCATACCTTTTTACTAGGATAAGAATAACAAATTCAAGAGAGAAGGGGAAAAGCTTTTCTGTTCCCTTTAATACTTAATCAAACTGCCTAGATCCTGGGTTTTAAATTGAACTTGAGCATTTTCAGATTTCTGTTCCTTTCACGGGTGAGGGAAAAACCATTCTCAGGTTCAATAAAGAAAACAAAAAGTAGATACACCAGTTTAGTGTACACTAGCTTTTTAGTATATTGAGAAAATTGGTTTCTCTTGACTCATATAAATTTTCTTTTCTGCTGTGCAAGACTCAGTTTTACTACAAATGAGTGCTATAAAAAAGAAAAAAAGTATCTAACAAAATTCAGAGAATAGAGACAAAATGGGAACATACAAAAATCCTAAGGAATCAAACTGTAGTTAAGCCAGGGTTGGATTAATGAGAACAAAAACCAGTGTCTTCATTGTGAACTCCTAGATATGGGAATATAGAAAGGACCAGAATGAGCCGCAGTAAAAGCATTCTCCAGAATGTGAGTGAATTTTTTTTTTTTTTTTTTTTTTTTTTTTTTGGTACGCGGGCCTCTCACTGTTGTGGCCTCTCCCGCTGCGGAGCACAGGCTCCGGATGCGCAGGCTCAGCGGCCATGGCTCACGGGCCCAGCCGCTCTGCGGCATGTGGGGTCTTCCCGGACCGGGGCACAAACCCGCATCCCCTGCATCGGCAGGCGGACTCTCAACCACTGCGCCACCAGGGAAGCCCCTGTGAGTGAATTTTGATTCAAAAGAGTGTGGAGGTGGGTGGTCCCAGTCACCAGGAAACAGAAGGGAAGCAGAAGATGTAACACTGGCAGTAGAAAAAGAGCTCCCCTGTCCACTGAATTCCCACAATGGGACAGGCCCTCCATATCATTTTTGTGGAGCCCTTGTGAGGAACACAATATATCACTTCCTGAACTTGTGTATGTATAGGTAAATTATATACATGTATAAGTAAATACTACTCATAAAAATTTCATTTCAGTTTTAAACTTTCTTCAAACCTTCATCTGTTCCTCTATATTGAAGAAACTATTTCTTGGATCATTTACTTTTGCTAAAGGGCCATTCTGACTAATTAGGTAAACATGACAAAAATATTTCCTCAAAAATTCAATTTGCATGATGAAACTAAAGTGGTTCTGGTCATATTAATGAGTATTTAGTATTGATGAGATAAAGGCAAAGTTTTAGGTAGACAAGTTCATTCTGAAAAACTAAGCCATAGACAACATCTTCCTTTGGGGAAGGAATTTCAATGGAATTGAAAAAAAAATAAGAGGGAAGAGAGAGGACAGAGGACTGAGATTCATTTATTCATTCATTGGATACTTTTTTTTTTTAAAGAAGGAGGCATATTTTATACTGCTTGTTGTTTCTGTGCTTGTCTTAGTCTGTTCAGGCTGCTATAAAAAACAAGCATACCTGGTTGGCTTATAAACAACAGAAACTTATTTCCCAAGTTGTACAGGTTAGAAGTCCAGGATCAGGATACCAGTGTGGGAAGACCAGGTGGGGACTGCCATCTGCTGGCTGTGTATCAAGTGGCAGAAGGGGCAAGGGAGCTCTCTGGGATCTCTTTTATAAGGGCACTAATCCTCTTCATGAGGGATCCACCCTCATGACCTGATCACCCCCCAAAGGCCCCACCTCTAAATACTATCACATTAGGGAGTAAGTTCCAACATAAACTTTTGGGGAGGACAGAGGTGTTCAATCTCTATCGGCGCTCAAAGATTTCTGAATCAGGAAACACAGCCACAGAAACAGTTAAGATGATTTGGGTTCAGTGCAGACCAAATTTAAAAACAACAACCCAGATTCAAAAGTGCACCCAAGTCTTCCCAGAGCATCAGGAAAAGCTTCAGAGAGAAGGAAGAGTTGGAGTTAGGAGTTTGTCTGGGACGGAGTCTGAGGAGATCCCGAGGGACCGTTTGGCCTATGCCTCATATTTAAGACAGACCCTTGATGTAAACTTTGTCCTTATCTTCAAATAAGGCAAATATATCAGAAACCCGTATGTAAGTTTGTATGTGTATGTTTTCCAAATGTGTTATTTTGTTAAGCATAAGTATTTTAAATATACCACATTTTAAATCCTGTTGATAGCTTGTTGACCTTTTTAATAGTAGTATAGTAGTTCAGAAAATGGAAGAGATCCAGACTTTCACAGCTCCCTAAGGCACTTGCTAGGATTTATTCATCTTAAAGACATAGGTATGAACATAAAACCAATATCATTTTTCCCTATCTCACAGACTGGGAGAAGGTTGTAATAGTTCACTATAGAGCAGGTACCATTCCTATGTATATGCACTTGTCATGCATATACTGACACCATCCTGTTCTACTTATACCTTATCATTCCACTCCTGAACCTCGACTCCCATGACATTCGTCTTCTTAAAAAGTATATTCCATATAAGAAATTGTTCAGCCTAAGAAAGAGTGTATGCATCCACTCATGAGCTGAATTTTATATTAAAAATCTCTGGTATTCTTTCAACAATATTTGAATAATACTATGGGCCAGGCAATATTCTAGGACATGTGATAAACAGTGAACAAGACAGGAAAAAAATCACTATCCTCGTGGAGCTTATAATTTAGAGTATAATTTTTAACCTATTATTTGTATAGTTTTATATGCATACAGACTTGGTCATTAGATGGTTCTCTGGTAATATATTTCATAAAGAAAAAAAAGAAGAAGGAGCAGTGACCTTCCTGACAGCCTTCAAACAGCAAAGTTTAGAATAAGCATATGGAAATGGCTTGCGTGACAAGGTTAAGAACCTCAGAAGCAGAAAAACGGTTAGGAGAGATTTGTTTTCTTAAGTCAACTATCAAATTTCTTTGCAAAATTATTCCCTCCAGGAGGAAAATCTCTGTGAGTAATAGTGAAAAATAACATAGAGTCAAACACAATATTTCCATAGTTTTCATTTTTTGGAAATTCACTTGCAAAATATGTAACTTTTCTCCCCAGGTGGAGTTCTGCTTTCCCAAAGAGGTACTTAGACAGACTGTTGGCTTGGGTACAGGAACACTAAACAGTCAGGCTGGCTCTGGATGCTCGCGCTGCCCACCAACACATTTGTTTTCTCAGAGTCTATTTAGCCCAGCAGGAGACTTTATGATACCACTGAGAGCCAAGCTGCTACCCACCAAGGCAGGAGGTTTACCACTCCTTCCTTAATTACCTAAGTTGTGCATACGGCTGAGCATTTACTGCGTGTGAAGAACCTATGATGTACGGATCATTCTATGGGAGAACCTACATTTTAATCCTTTTGTTATGAGTAAAGGAACTAGATGAAGACATGGTAGATGAGAAAAAGTGAGTAGTAGATTCACTTCAAAAAAAAAAACACTTCACTCATTAAAAGGCAAAATGGATGTGTGTACGTCTACATATAATGATATATAGACATTATGTAATTATTTAGCAGTGCTTCTTAGCGGCATGCAGCAAAGTACTGTCTCCCGGTGGAATCCCACCATCATCCCCCATTCCCACTCCCCCTTCTTGTTCTTGAAAGGCACATGAAAACTGGCTAGAGAGTATATTTCTCAACGTTCCTTGTACCTGAAACTGGCTATATGACTAGGTTCTGGTCAATGGGATGCAAATGGAACTGGTCTGTGCAACTTGTAGGTTTCATCCTTGTAAAGGAAGCTACTTGTCCTCACGTTCTCTTTCCCATTCCCATGATCTGCAACATGGTGAGAATAAGGGTAAGATAGCTTTTTCCATGTGGAATAATGAAGGACAATAACTCAGGAATGGTAGAGCAAAAAGAGAGATTTGTGTATTATTACATCTGGTATATCTATATACATGTATACAACAGGATATTAATATTTCTGTTACATGAAAAATCACTGCATTAATTATGCCCTGCACCAAATCAAAATTTTTGTTGTTAAAAGACTAAATTATCCTGTGACCATGTAACAGATGTTTCTTTTTATAAATATTCTATTAACTTCTTGATTTTGTAAGACAACAAAAATTTCCTATTAATCATTGTTTCTTGATTTTCAAAATATTGTCTGTAATAATTTACTAATGCCTTATGTTTACATCTTGTCTCCTTTGGCAAATTCGGAATTTGTCTTTTCCTAAACTAGTTAAGGTCTCCTTTTTATCCCTAACCTATCTTTAAGATTTCTAGAATGGCTATAAGTAAAACAAAGATTTGCTTCTTCATCTTATTTTTTAAAGGTTAAGTGGGTGCGAGTGGAGGGAAAGCAAAAGTAATCAGGTGTTTTTGGTGTTCTGTAAATTTTAATGATTTAGAAACTATTCAGAGAATTCTTTTGCAACAGTATTTGCAGGTTAATATATATGCTTTTCAAGTTAAAAGAAACTTTCTCATATTTAAGAATAGCTACTGGTACGACAATTGTCTACAAAGTATTTGTTTCTAGATATCCAGGTTTAAACACTGTTGTCAGTCAGAGGTTATCATAATATATTTCATGAGATAAGTTAAAGGCTCTAGAGATATGTTAATATCCTCATGATTCCTTTTCCCTTCACATATCACTATCTAGCACTATAGCAACCTGAAACTAGCAGTCTCCTTCCCTTGTGTGAGGAATGAAAACTCCTCTATTTTTAAACCTCTTAAAAATTTATGTGCACCTTATACAGAACTTTAAGAAACTCCATGAGATAATCCTGATTTAATTTTGTTAATTAATAGGTCATATTTTAAAACCAAGACTGGACATTTTCCAGCAGGCAATATTATCACAGATTCAAATTCATTTTTGGATTATTAGCTCCCAGGAGCTAAATCCATTCAGATGGCTGAGTTAATTAACTTCGATGGGGCCTGCCAGGTAGCAAAACAAAAAGAACAATTATTTATACAAGCATTACATATGCTGTAGAATGCTCTGGTCATTTTTTGCTTATTTTCAGTTTGGGTACTGGATTTTCTTTGCTGGTAAACTACATTTTACTAGGAAATTTATTTTAAAATTTTGTAAGGCCTTTAACCGAAAAAAAAAAAAGTAGTCCTGTTATTAACCTGAATCTTCAGGAAAAAGTAGAAGTGCAGATGGGATTCTAAAACCAATCCTGGCAAAGCTCTAAGAACTCTAGAACTGCATTCTCCAATATGATAACCACTAACCACATGTGGATATTTAAATTTAAATTTGAATTAATGAAAGTTCAGTAAAATAAAAATCCAATTCTTCGGTTGCACTAGCCACATTTCAAGCGTTCAATATCTATGGTTGTCTAATAATTACCATATTAGTCTGCACATCTTTATAAAAAGTCCTATTGGCGATCACTACTCCAGAACTTCCATGGTTTTCTATGGAACACTTGATGATAGAGGATCTCCCCTTTTAAGTTTAGAAAAGTCTACCCCATGCACCGATGGAAACTCATTTTTGAACAGAGACAGTATCCTATAGAAAACTAATATGAATACAAACCTTTCTTATCTTGTACCAACAAAGTCTTATCATTAAGCCAGAAGAAGCAGCCTTTCCAAGATCATCACATAACTGCTCCTGCGAGACCTGAAAGAGTGTGTGTGTGTGTGTGTGTGTGTGTGTGTGTGTGAGTGTGTGAGAGAGAGAGAGAGAGAAAGAGAGAGAGAGAAAGAGAAAGAGGTATCCACAGTTCCACCTCCGTGGAAAGGAATTTATCACATTATTAACTATTATCACCAAGAATGATCGACCCTTGAATTTTGGATTTGTGTTTTCCAATTAAAAAGATGTAGTCATCATCTCTTGTTCACTGGATTACCATGCCATTAAGCAGCCTTCAGAATCCTCCAGATGTGGATAATCTTGGGAGACAGTAACCAAGATCCTTATCCCCTCAGCTTGACTACATTTTAGACAGACTTCTTCCTTGACTCTAGACCTCTTACTTTTCTTTTCTGAAAGCATTTACTTTAGAAAACTTGTAGTAATTACAAAACCTTTCTGCCCCTTTGAGATGTAAATCTTTTTAAAAGCCTCCTTCCAGTTTTACAACCCAGAAATGTCTTTCACCAGGACGTGGGAGCCATCCCTTTCAAATATAGTCATTGAAGGAGATACAGCTCCTATCTTGCAGTCTCTGTGTTAGGGTAAGTGCCTAACTTAGTTGAGCCCATTGCTCCAATTTGTAACACTACCTCTTACCACGAAGATACAAGGAAGTTTACTTTTCCTTGGGGTAAAGCCAATTAGTAAACACACATGACCTAAGGTCCCTCAAACCAGCTCTTAAAAACTCTCCAGGCCTTTGTCTTCGCAGAGTTGAGTATCCAGACGTGACCTGTGCTCCTTCCTATTACTGGAAATAGGATCAGAATGAAATCAGTGACTCTTTGCTTGTCTTGTCTGGTGCAGTTTTCTTTAACTGTAGATAGCTTATTACTCCAAGACTCTTGGTTTAAGTGATAAAGTATACATGTATTTCAGTAAAAACCACCACTAAAAACAAAAACCCAAAGTATACAATTTTCAACCAAAAGACTGAAATAATACTACTTTTTCAATACTTCTGCACTTTTCCTCTTTCCTGTAATACTAGTCTTATCTGTTATCATAATCCCATGCTCTCTGTGATCCATTAAAGGGTACTCAAATGCTCCCCTCCAACTTTATCTTTCTACCTCTACACCCTAGTTTTTTAACTGCCGCTTAAGGAAAGAGAAAACTTCCTTGTGAGGTTTCTTTTTTTTTTATTGACCATAACTACTGATCTGTACCTAAGCATTGCTGAATGTCAGCTGTCACCCCTGATCCTGCTGATAAAAATTCAACCACTGTTCTTTCAGTTCTTCAGAAGGTTAATTTCCTTCTTCACATTTTTTACTTAGGCAAGTACTTACATTTTTATTTCACTATTAATTCCAACTTCCAATCTCATGAAAAGTAGACCTTGACCCCATGTCAACAAGACGTTTCTACTGGATCAGTGTAGTCCTCTCATCAAAACATAGCTTGAGAAGAGTGGAAACGAATAGTAGGACTATCCTTTGATGTCACACTCTGTTGCTTTGCAGGGCCTATTTAACTTCACTCAGAAAATCTGCTCTCCTGAAGGTATCAAAGATTGTCACTCCTGCTGCCATCCATGATTCTTACGTTCCTGATACATTTTGTGGTCCCACAGTATTATTCCTTCTATGGGCATAAATTTTTCTCTGGAAATCCAACAAACAGGTTAACAGTGATTAACCAGCACTGTTATGGACAATCACATTAACCCTTGATTTCCTTTTGGCTTGCTGAGAAAGCAAGTGTGCTATAGCAAACGCTTCTTGGTGTTTCTATATGGAACAGTCCACAGTCAGGCCAATTAAAAAAAAAATAAAGGACACTTAGCTCTCTGAAAAAATCCATCTGAACTTTGGGATATGTGGTATGTAGTCAGAGTTTGGTCACCTAGGCTCCTGCCTTCCATCTGTTATAAGGACTAATAGTCTTTTTTTTTTTTTTTTTTTTTCCTGGTAAATGCCTATATTGAAGTTGGGTGATGAATCCTCTCCAGAGTCCTAAAAGTTACTGTGTAGCCATTATCAAATTGGATGATAACTTATCCTATAACAGAAAAGACTAGCTAGTTAATTAGAGAAACAGTGCCTACACAGCTTTCTGATCAGTAAACTCAACAATGTCCTGCCGCCTGCCTTTATCAGCCCTTGGCCAAAAGAAGTACTGAGGAAGGAAAGACGCCCCCCCCCCAAAAAACAAAACCCACAAAAAACAGAAGCAGCCTGAAGAACTGTCAACTATTAGCTGACTCAGTTGCTACTAACTGATGAACATGATCAATTTCATACAATCTTGGCATCTGACCAGGAAGCTCCATGACCATCCCACTCTCATGTCTGAAAAAAGATAAAAACAGACTACGTACTACAAACACCAAACGGCACCCATTTTTTTGGTAGCAGAACAGACTCCTGCTTCCTTTGACTTCCTCCCAAATGAAGTCCTGGAATAATAAGCCTCTTCTAAGGTAGGGGCAAAGCCAGGATTCGAACACAGGGAGTCTGGCCCAAGAGTCCACGCTGTCAAATTCATGTTATGCTCAAATGATGTGAGGTGAGCAGAAGCTATGCCAGCCCAGCTCTATTCAAACTGCCACTACTGAAAACATGAAGCAAAATAGTTTGACACATTTACCTCAAAAAGCTCTACAAAATAGATAATCCTGTAGCTCCTATGTACCTTAGTTCAAAAGAATCCAGCAATTTCTTTAAACATTTATTATTATATAATTCATGAAATTACAACTCATTCTATTGCCTGGGGTCTAAATAAAAATTGTAAATGTAAAGGAAATCAGTTGCACAAAAATATGAATATGCTCTATCTTTCTAATCCTTTCCTCATTTATCGACATAGGAATATGTTACTTATAGAAGAAGTTATATGCTAACTTAGAAATAAGAGAGGAGAAAAGGTGGAAAAGGAAATAAGAGATTCGCCAAAATGAATCTGAGTGGTGCCATGTCAATTATTTTAGGCTCCACAGAATTATTGTGGGCTCAGGAGAAATAAGCAAAACAACTGACAAGAAGTATATAATCTTCGTTTTTATTATGAATTTCTTATTCTGTTTCATTGCCTTATATTTTATGAATTTTATTTCCTGTAACTTCTTATGATACGAAATGATTATATGATAGAACAAATAGCTTTCATCCATAGAAAACACAAAAAGTAGTGCAATCCTTAGGGTCAAGCAATTGATTAAAATGAAAGGTAATGGTGGCTATGCTATAAAATGCATACTTGCTTTTAAACGTTTTTTCTTTGAGCAAATTATAGCTCTTTTGCTATAGTTTCTGGGCCCATTGACAGGGCAATCAGTAATCTGAACTGTCAAATCCGTTTGGAGATAATGGAGCTTATCAGTTCTTGTGTTATAATTGCTTTTCCGAGGCCCCTCCCTCTGCCTGCCTTTTCCCCCATCACTTCCCCAATATACTTAATCCTGTTTAAATAGCAACATGTCAAACACTTCTGCTAATCAACTGGCTGGCATCCCCATGGAGATTTCTGCAGTTTTAAGCACTGCATTTCACTGTGTAAGGATTTTTCCCAAATGTTGACTTTTAGTTTTCAAGGTTACTGATGATGTGCTCTGGCAAATTAATCATTCTAACCACCTTAACAAAGAAGCTCATTAAAAAGACAAATACATTTATCAAGCAAATCATCAAGCAGATTATATACTTTCCACCCATAATAGATTATAGTTGAATAAATGACTTGGGTATTTTATAATTAAATATGCAGAACACTTAATATTGTAATACTCAGAACCTTCATTGAGGAATGGGGTGGACTGGGTTTTATAGCATATAATTAATAATAGCACAATTTAGTTGCAATTATGTGAGTTAAAATTAGACATAGTACTTTGAAGATACAAATTAAATAATATTTTGATATCGTGATAAAGCATCAAATACAAAGACATCTGAAGTTCAAATGATTGGAAGTTTAATTTCTATAGAATAACACTGTAGTTTGTATTTCCAGTATCTAACAAATACATCATTTCTACCTTAGAAATAAGGCTTTAGGTTGGGAAGACACAGGTGTCTAGTCCTTTGCCCTCAGGCTGCACTGTGACTGGAGTGACTATGTCTCTTGTCAGCCAAATAATGCTTTAAAAGCTTGGAAAAGGCCTAAAGGGCCAGTTTTCTCCTAGGTTGCAATCTTATCTAATCTTATCTGCTAAGTCTCCCACCAGCCTACCTCACACAAATCTAAGTTTTATCTGGAGAAGTTTGCTTTTCTATCTCTGGGTCTCCAAGTTAATGGACCATAGATAACCCTGAAATGCAGCCCTCAGGCAGAAAGGATCTCTCTTAACAAATCCATATTTCCTTATTTCTCTGTTTTTAGTTTCAAAGTAAGTATATTGCTTTCTAGTAGAACCTTACAAAAATATGTACAAAATAGCTAACAGGATTTTAATAATCCTAAGAACATTGTTATCAAATCTCAATGAATCCCAAAGGATAATAGGGTACAGTTTCATTAAAATTTATGTGACCATTTAACAAGCCTTTGCTAACTTAAGTGACTGGTGTCAAAAAAATTGCACCAAGGTTAAGAAGATGAGAAAGACATTATTCAGTGCTGTTGCAATAGTGGAGAGAGCAGAAGTAAGTCTGAGCTCAACCTGGTCAAAACAAAGGGAAGTAGAGTTTTTAAGGGCTTGGGAAGAAGGGAGAGTGTCATAGGCCATCTGTGTTTGCTAATTGGCTTTACCCAAAGGAAAAGTAAACTTTCTTGTGTCTTCATGATAAGAGGTAATGCTCTAACTTGGAGCAAGGGGCCCATCAAAGTTAAGCTTCAACCCTAACGCAGAGTTTGGGAGAGAGGGGCCTCTAAGTCCTTCAATGACTACATTTGAAAGGGACGGCTCCCAGGTCCTTGAGAAAGACATTCCTGGGTTGTAAAACTGGAAAGAGTCTTTCAAAAAGATGTACATCTCAGAGGGGCAGAGCAAGAATTTATAATTACAAGTTTTCTAAAGTAAATGTTCTTGGGGGCTTAGAGTAAGGAAGAAGCCTCTCTAAAATCAGAGGGGAATATTAGGGCCCTTTTGGTCTCTGGGTAAGTTGGTATTTATTGCCTCTACCCTACTGCTCCACCTAGCTCCGTTTTAGGGTCTGCTTCTTATGAATACATTTATTGTATCAAATTCTGTCTCAAAATTCTTTATGGCAATTAAGAAACCTCAACCTAGGTTGGTTTAAACAATGAATTGATTGGGGGGAATTAAAGACTCAATCAACTAAAACTTCCAAAGATAGGCAGCTTCAGGCTTACCGAATCTGCCCTCTTCTATGTGCTAAGCTGCATTCTGCGGCCCACGTCCTGCATGATAGAAAGAGTGTTTTAACGGCAACAGCACTATGTGTTCACATTCAAGGAAATAGTGAGAGGTCTTTTTCACAACTGTCAAATAAAAATCTTGAGCTTTACACTGACTAGACCACCCTTGAATCAGAGCTTGTGGCCAGAGTACCCTATGTACTAGCATTTCCCTGTTCAGTCACTGTGGTAATGAAGATGGAATTTTTATGACAAAGTAGGGGAGGGGCGGAGTTAATCCCTCCAAGCCTCTTGTTTGATACACAGTGGAGAAGAGAAGTGAATTCTTGAGGAGCAGGGCTGGGGTAGAATTATCAAGTCTGCTGCACTGTAGCTCCCAATATCCTTCTTAAATCTACAACCCACCAACAAATAAGATTTTTTCTATGTGATAATATGTTTCTACCCTAAATATGACTCATCCCAAACTGAACTCATTCTCCCCCTACTCATTGCCCTTCCTAAGTGTCCCACTTTGCTTTAGGGTCACTCTGAGGTATAATTTAAATCTAAGATCTATGTATTACTACTTGTGGGATTCACAGTAATTTACTAAACTCAATTGTTCTGCTATAAAATAGGAATTAAACTTTCTCCCTGATAAGATGTCATGGGAATTCAAAGAATCATCATTTGTAATGTGTCTTACTCCCTGCCTGGCTCCAGGAAGAAGTTCATTTAAAGTCAGTTCTTGTCCCTCCCTTCCCATTGTCCACCACAACAGGTTAAGCCTTTCTGTCTGGATTTTCAGTTGCTTCATCGTCTCTATTAACCTATTCACTTATCACTTTATTTAGTGGAATCAAAATGATTTTTTACCTGCTCTTAGTAAATGACATGTTCTCTCTTAAGCTTTTGCTCACTCTTCCTAAACCATCTGGGAAGCCCTCTCTCCATCTCCATCCACTCATATCTCTCTGATATGCCAAAGCACTGATGACAAGCCCTAGCTTCTCTCTGTCTGCTCTTAGAAGACTACGTGCTCTTAAAGGACCAAGCTATTGTCTCTGATTCCAATTCAGTTCCAATGAGGAAGAAAATGCAGCCATCAGTGGTGGGCCTAGGGTCAGACAGGCCTGAACTGGGCTTGAACTGTTTCTTTCACTTATAATGTGTATGATTAATGCAACTCCATGTTTCTAAGTTTTGGTTTAAGCTGCTGAAAGGAAAGAAATGAGTACCTATCTCATGGGTTGTCAAAACTAAAGATACACTCTAGGGCTTAGACTACTACTAATACCAAAAAGTGCTGTAATTACCATTACTATTCCAGACATTGTATACCTAGGGCTCTGGGAGCAAGTCCTCTCACTGCATCTATATGGACAATCAACTAAAATTGTTTAAGCACTCTTACTTTTTAAATCACTTCATTATTAACGTATATGAAAATTCCCTGAGAATATTTTAACATTATAAAGAAGAATTGTAAAGCTTTGATGAATTCTTCTTACATATTTTTTTCCTAAGTTAGTTGGGAATAGATAAGAAATCTCTCTTTCATCACCTTTCAGATATGACCAAATAAATTAACACATTCAGAAGAACAAATTTAAGAAATCATTTCAGCTGGCTTCTCAGAATAAAGAAACTCCATAAAATCACATCATTCTGATTAGAAATTCATTCTTGCTGTCCAAAAATTTGAGAGTCACAGAGGACCACCTCTCAAAAGAAAAAACCCTTTTCCTTGTCCTGTTTCTGAACAATTTGAGAAACAAAAGAGCAATTGATGGGAAACCAATACATTATTTTTATTACTCCAAATTGGAGGACATGATTTAAGACAATTTTAGTGAAATGAGCAAGCTTATATTGAGCCTTCAATTTAGACAGACTTAATCCACTTCCTCCTGAGAGTAAATCCAGGCAACACTGAAGACTTCTCCCTAAGAGTGAAAACTAGCCCCCAGGGTAGCAAAATAGCATAGTTATTCCTCTGATGCTAATGGCCCCTCTGAGAAAGAGCCACCACAGAAGAGCAGGCAACCCTTCCAACGGGGCAGAAATCCCTAAGGCCGAGCCTGCTCCCAGGAGGAAAGAGGGAGAAACAGCACTGCACATGCCCAGTTCTTTCTAACAAGCTCGCAGCTAGGTAAGGTTCTTCACCTTCCTTATGGTGGAGGAAGAGGTAAGGCAGAGAGTCTGGAGCCTGTTTATGGAAAACCTCCCTTCATGTAAACCAGAGGAATGGGGCAGTGATGTGCCTCTTTACTGCAATTGTACCCAAGGAGACGGTCAGATATTTTACCCTTTCCGAAAGAATACACAAATGAGATCCCATTCTCAGATCTGGTTAACACATACACAGATAGTTTTATTGTTGATAAAATACTTCTTCTTGGCCTTAAATTAAGTGACATCAAGACAGTTTGTCTTAGTTTTTATTTTCTTATTTAAGATTTTATGATCCATGCTTACCTTTTGGTTGAATACTTTTGTTTCCATTTTATTTCTTTTTACAGTTTGTATTTAGGAGAATTTTTGCTTGTTTCCCATTTGTTTTAGTGTTAGAAAATTTTCCTTTTATTAAAAAATAAAATTATGAGTTAATTTACTTTATCAAATGAACTATGGTACGGGCTATATATACACACAGTAAAAAGTGTGAAGTCAGGAACTGGAAAACTAAAATTTCAGAAATATTGGTCTCAAGGACCAATGGTTATAATCCTCCCCCTAGATATAAACTAGTAGAGTCAAAACCAGGTCCATGATAGCTGAAACGATGATCGCTGATGTTCTTCTCTGAAAGCACTTGTTACTAATGGGCACACGCATGACAAATAAACAAGGCACCAATTTTGAAGGGCTTGCATATATAGCCACAGGTATCTCTGTTATCAGAGTCTTCTTTTCGTCCTGCCTTTTGCTGCGAAAGTGCTTTAAAATTGATGAGCATTCTCGGGAAACATCCACTGTCAGGTTGTGGCAGATGTTTCAGCAGCTGCTCTCACATCGTAAAGTGCCTTCTACAGAACACGACCCAACGCATGAAAAGCAGCATTCAGAGTTGACAGGGCAGCAGCTGTGGCTGCAGCAGACCTTCCAGTGATGGAGCCCGTGGAGGAGTCGACATGGTTCCAAAAGACCACGAAGCTGGGCTGATGGAAACCTAATCACCATCCTCTATCTACGGTCATGCCATGAACAGGGAGAAGGAGATGGGCCAGCTGCTACCCTTGGGGTTAGGAAGCCTTTCATTCTGCAATGAATATCCTTGGGCGTTTTCTTTCCCCAAAATCTCATCAGCTTGTTGTCCCTGCTCCTCCATAGTTCTAAGATCAATATTTATTCACTTAACGAATACTTATTGAGCTTCTGATGTGACAGGCACTGTGAGATCCTAGGAATTCAATAAAAAACAAGAGAACATTTTTCCTCTCAAGGAGCCTAAGACTTATGGGGAAAGTAATACATACGTTAAAAATCTACATTCCATAACGAAGGGCTATGTTATTGGCAAACAATGGGCGTTCAGAAGAGAGATTCCTAACCAAGAGGTTGTATAGGACAGAGCCTGGTAAAGCATCTGCAAAGAGAAAATGGATTTTATTCTAAGGACAAAGGGAAACAAAGGTTTGAAACGGGAGGAGACGATCAACTCTGTCTTTAAAACAAAAAAGTCATTGGAAGGAGGCACCTCTACTAGCTTTTTCCTGAGGCAACTCATCCCAATATGTCCAGCATTTACAGGCACTTTATTTAAAACATACAAGGGAGCCAAACCCGATCCCATGGAGGCTTAAGCAGCCCTGGAACCAGGAGCCAGGAGCAGGTCGCCTGAAAAAAGATAATGGTGAGGAAATAATTACTGGTTCCGGCTGGCAGCCTCCAGCTCTGGAGCTCCCAGGGGCTGCTGGTGGTCATGCTGAGGCAGATGGCCTTTCTAGGCCCAACTGTACACTCAGGCCTACCCTGTGATTCATCCCTTAATTTCTAGTCTGTCTGTGACTGAGAAGGTCAGAGTTTATTGCTGTTTTTAGGGGATCAGATAGAATAGTGACATCATTCTAGTCTTAAGATGCAACTCAAATATAGAAAAGACTGAATTTCAAGGACAGCCTTCTCTCACCCTTTCTCCTCCCCCACCTACCCGCTCTTTGTTTCAAGTCCTCCCACAACTATCACTTAGATTCCGGGCATGCTCATGGGCATAAGAACAGAGCAGTAGCCCAGGGCAGATGCTCAGAAATGTGTCTCACACTTGGGTTTGAAGCTGCCTTGAAATCTTAATAACTTGATCTCTGAATTTGTGTTTTTTAAGTTAAGTCAAATAGGACCCCTGATCAGGCAACCATGGACTTGGAGTCTCACCTTAAGTGCTGTCTCCCCTTCCACTGTCACCTTGTGTCCTCAGGATGGGCTCTCGGCTGGCCACTTTCCTGGCCTTGCCCACCAACGGTTCTGTTCAGCGATCAGGGCCTGAGGCACAGAGAAGGTCAGGTTCAGACACACACCAAAGAGCAAGTCTCTGTACAGGGCCTCAGGCAACTGAGGTTCAGCTCAAACCCTGCTAATAAATATTTCTTTGTCTCAAGGAGTACAGCACTAAATTGCAATTAAAAGCACCATAAAAACACCAGTCAGGAGAGAAATCATAGAAAAAAAAGGAAAATGCTTCTTTTCTGCTTTTTGAATAGGAGACTACATTTTCATTTTGCTCTGGTACCCACAGCCTATGTAGATGTAGATGGTCCTACTTAGAGCTAAGTAGCAAGTGTGCTCCTGGGATGCGCCAGGAGATCTCAGATTTAATAGGATCCTGCTGTCATGCACCATGTCCTAAACCCTGAGAAGGGTGTTAGCAGTATTGCTTTTTTTTTTTTTTTTTTTTTTTTTTTTTTTTTTTTTTTTTTTTTTTTGTGCTTGCTTGCCTTTATTTATTTTTTTTTTTAAACATCTTTATTGGAGTATAATTGCTTTACAATGGTATGTTAGTTTCAGCTTCACAACAAAATGAATCAGTTATATATACACATATGTTCCCATATCTCTTCCCGCTTGCGTCTCCCTCCCTCCCACCCTCCCTATCCCACCCCTCCAGGCGGTCACAAAGCACCGAGCTGATCTCCCCAGTATTGCTTTTGCTCCTTTCTGTTGGCTCACTTTCTGATAGTTTATGGTTTGATTTTAGGAACTTTATAGTATGGGCCTGCCAGACATATTTTCTGGAAGAGCTGTAGTCTGAGGGAAATAATAAATACCAACTGGAAGGCAGGCCTTGGTGGGGAAATCCATCAGAGAGAAAGCATGGGGTAAGGCTCTGAGTATTGACCAAGAAAACTGCACATAGGTCCCTACTTTTCTAAACTGAACATTCGAAATTAAGGTGTACATAATGATTAAGATCTTTCTTAAGACCAACCTCATGCCTCTCGGACTTATAGCAGCAGTGTTATTTTGCCCTGTGTGACCAAATAATTCTACGTTTTTACCCTGCAATTAACACACTTGAATTCGAAGAAACTAATTTTGAAATACAATTTGCACATTCTGATTAACTTTTAAAGGACTAGTGGTTTTTCAAGTCACACTTTGTGTGTATAATATGTTTGTGGAAATATTTGAGAGAGGAAATTAAAAGGATTTCTCACAAAGAGGGAGACACAATTGGGAACAAAGCTATAAATAAAGATTAAATGCCATTTTTACAAGTGGGCTGGTTGCCAGAATTACAAAGTGTTTTATCAGTTGCTTGATTTTGTGTGAAGGAAATCACTATTGAGGTGATGTAATGAGGTGTCTTCAGATGTGAAACTCAGAAATTGTGATGGGTTCTATCCTGTACACTGAATCAATTGAATCATTAAAAAGATTGTGATGATAATGTTGGGGTCTATACATACTGATAAGAGAAAAATCTGAGCTTAATTTGAAAGCAGTGCCTTATATAAATTACTCTTATATAATCAACTCTTCACAGGATGACTTAAATTATTTCAGTCTTTCATAAGAGAAAAAATAGACCTTATGTTTTAAATAAGTAAATTAAAACACCTTTATATTGAATCAAAATTCAACCAGTTTCTTTTGACTTGTAAAAAATTACATTTTAAGCTTAATTTGCTTGGAATATGTATAGATGATTGTTTCTGACCTTTTGCACAAAAATGTCATATTTACATTTTATAAGTAATGAACTTAGGCAAGTTCCATCTGTGGCCATAAAAATCAGAAACTCAGAGTTTCTTCATTTTAGTGTCAGTCCCTTAAGGAAAGAGTGCTGTGTGCAGCTCTTTCTGGATCCCAGAAGGGTTCACGGATGTCCTGACCGCTGGGCAAGGCTTTAATAAAGTCACAACATAGTATGTTGTCCTCAGGGCAGGTGTTCTCTGCTCCTGGGACCAGCACAGATGGAAAACAGCAGAATAAGCACTCTATTTACTTCCAGATTTAAATCCCCAGTGAGCACATCACCAAGGTGAATTTGGTGTTCAATTCTGTGGCCCATCTCAGAAGGATATATTTTCTCCCTTCTGCATTACGTTATGATCTCCCTGAACTGTCTTGTAATTCAACGATATGCATTGCCTAAACTATTATATGAATAAAGTAATTTTGTAACTTATAATTGTAATTTTAAGAACCATTGTTAAGTGCCTATCAGATGCCAGGCCATGCGTGGCACTGGAGCTACAGGGTAGATACTGTCATTGCCCTTTGGACAGGAACAAGGGGATGGCACAGTATAAAAAAGAAACTCCAAGCATTAGTGAAAAAGCAAGGAAGCTGGCATAATACTGGGAAACCAGAAAGCAGTGGGAGACAATCGCTCTGTATGGTAAAGCAGAGGTTTCAATACAAAACTATTTTAAAAGAAAAAAAAAGCCAATATGATTAATAATATAAAAGTCCAGATTTGCTGAAAGTACTTTAACAAAGAAGTTTACCCTTGCCTTGTAAGAGAAATGAGTATTAGATTGTAATAAAGCTGTAGAAGTATATAAGCAAGGTATATATATAAGATATACACAAATATACAAGATAGGTAAAATTTCAAATCATGTTTTGGTAAATATACTGCAGAATTCTAACTTAAACTCTATGCTTTCAAGATCCAATTGAAGTCAGTCCCACACATACTTACACATGCATATTGAGTGCCTACCATGTTTCATGCACTGTGGTTGGCACTGAAGAGAAGAATAAAGGAAACACATATGATTATACTATAATGGTAAGGTGCGCTGAAATGTCACTGCAATGTTGGGTGTTAAGACAAAGGACAGATGATTTTGATCTCTGAGTATTTAGAGATTTTCTTCCTAATCTTGCTTGTTTAAACTAAAATAATTTATAACAAAAAATACTACTTTTGTTGGTTTATAAAAGATTGATAATTTACAAATATCCTTTCTTTCACTAACAATGTTGTAGACTTGGCTAAGTAACTCTATTTGGTGGATGAAGTGATTAATTTTGTAGAGTGGGACACTTTTTTACTCAAAAAAAAATCTCAAACTAAAGCACATCATTATCTCCCCTCCCCAGCATTAACTAACTGCACAAAATGATCATAACTGGCTTATTTTAACAATTGGCTGATTATAAACAAAAGTTAATTCTGATTTTCATTGTATTTTATAACTAAATCTTATTTTATTAAAATTTCCTCAGGCCTTTCCTACTTGTAATGAATAAACTACAAATCATATTTTCCATTTGGAGTAGTTCTTATCCCCTAGGAAAAAATCAATGCATCAAAATTTCAAAACTGCATTAACAACATCTTTGAAGTCAGGTATACTAATAGTCTCTGAGTGGAAACCAGATATGGAGTTATTATATGTGGACAATATAATTATTTTTACCACCTTTTACTTTATAAGATACAACAAAAAAGGAACTAAATCTAGTGTAAGGATTCAGTTAGAAAATGGAAGTCTGTTTATATCATCTTAATATCACTGAATTTAATGATTTCATGTGAGCATTAGTTTTAACTTGTAGAATTTGAATTGAAAGGTGGATATTAAAAAGCTTTAGCAAAATAGCAAAACTAAAGAAAATATAAATTATTGGATTTAAGCAATTGCCCTCTAGAACAGTACACTAACTCCTTAAAGACTTGAAAGTATTATTTAATAGGATAGGAGAGCTGGAAGAAATTTTAGAAATCGATGAATCCAATCACATTCCTTTTGAAGAAAATGAGACCCATAACAGTGAAATGTTAGATATGAGTCTCAATTTCATCTCATAAGAAGTATTCTCATATAACCTCCTTTTTCTCCATCTACTTTCCCTCATGTATTGCTCTCAGTATTTGAGGCCTAACTTCTTGGGAGATGTTATCACTTGTGATGCTGCCTAGTTATGGTCATCATACCCCCTGCTCCATGAGGGCAGGCATTTGTGTCTGTTCTGTTCTGATGTGTCCCTTGGTACATCCTTCTTTGTGTAGCTAACGGAGTCTCAAAGCAGGTAGATGGATTTGGAGAATTGGGAACACATAGTGGACTCATTGTCAGGGCCTAAAAACTGTCTGGCATCACTGTGTAAGATAAGCTATCATGATTTTGACCAGCCATTTAGTTCTTTGAAGATTGTACTGTCCTTAATTCTTTGAAGACTATATTATTTTTCCTTAATATGATGTGGCAGAGACTGCTAATTGAATTCCTCATGTCCATTTTCCCTTCTTCATTCAATCACAACATCCCCCCCCCCCCATTTGCCAGGGAACATGATTGCTTAGTTAGAGATTGCATTTGCCCCTCTACCTGGAGCTAGATGTGCCCATGTAATGAAGCCAGTAGGATCGGGGTGTGGAGCAGTTTGCATAGTCTGTCCCCAAAGCTTAAAAGGAAGCAACCTATGTGCCACCTCCTCTTTCTCTCTTCTCACTGGCTGAAATGTGGACACAGTGAAAGTGAATTGGCCCTAAATGTAAAGAGAAAGACCGTACTCAGTGATGGGGGGAATTCGAAAAACAAAAAACAGGTGGAATCGGGGTTCCTGGGTAGCCTCCTGGTGTCCAGTTTCCCTTTCCTCCGACCTGCCTCCTAGCTTTAACTAAAAGTCAAATAAACTTTCAGTCTGGTTTAAGCCACTGTTTATTGTTTTCTGATAGATACCTTCAAACTTGAGGGCCTATAACCTACAAAATAGATAAGAATAAATGTATGTATCCTTGGGAAAGGTTATAGGTAAAACAAACATCTGTTGATTGGTTTGCTCTCTTGAATATGTAGAAGGAAACAAATTTAATTTATTTGAGAGAGAATTTTCATTTAAGAAATTTGTAGGTTGAGTTGGGACTTTTATTGTCATTTATGATAATTACATCACAAGGTAGTCGGAGAATATATGCGACCTCTTCTGAGGGCATTATTCCTTTTCTTTCAAATACTGTGAACCTGAACACAATAGGGAACCTGATATGTGAGCTTGAACAGTTCATAGCTCCCTCACAGGGTTAGGGTAACAATTACATTACATAATATCAGGGAAGCTTGCTAAAACATTTGTTACACTAGACACACTTTAGTTTTTTCTCTTTCTCTAGTTTCAGTTTTCGTCACCAACTAATAAAAGTAAAAATTGTAAAATTTATTCCTCTGAAACTTAGTGTAAGCCAATGAGTTAAGTCTATATGGGAACGACCTACTCTTATTCACATTAGTAAAATAACTATATTACTAATGTGGATAATAATAGATGACATTTAATGGAAACTTTTATGAACCAGTCATGGTATAGGCATCATCACAGAATAATATTATTGCAGAGCTCCGATTATGATCCTGATTTTACAATGAAGAAATTGAAGATTATAGACACTCAGGAATGTGCCCAAGATCACACAGCTAATAGTCTGTCTATATGAATCCAGAGCCTATGTTATTAACACTACAATATACTTTCCTATAGTGTTTATCCACTTGGTAATTCTGAAAATCTGTATTTTCCTGAAATGTTTGAATTGAAGATGGTGAAAGTTTCAAGTTACTGTACAATGGCAGAGTTTTCACTTTGTTTTGCTAGGAGGCAACAGCAAGCATTTGTTGCTCTTTTCTTCCACCTCTGAACACAAGCAAGTTAGATTTTTAGAAAAGACCATGACAAATAACTGAATATGGTCTGGATCAATAAAGCAGCTGCTGTAAAACAGCCTTGGGCCCCAGAATTTCTGCTAAACTATCAACTTCTAATGTCAGAGTGTTCTTTGAAGGATAGAAGTAAGACTGATATCTTGAAAGTAATTTTCTTTTTGTGTGTCAGTGATTGAATTTGGGTCAGTTTTCTAAACTGTTTAATAAGACAACACAAATGCACATATCTCCTGCAAACAAAGCAATGATGATTCACAGAATTCTAAAAATGTCTTAAGGGGGAAAAACATCTTGGTCAACTAATAATTACATATTTACATACTATGTAAATTTCACTTAAAACAAAGGGGGGTAAGATACTTTTTAGGATTTGTTGTATCTAATCATTTAATCATGTTTTTTTACATATATATATATATATGTAGGTGTCTTTGTGTATATATATATGTACACATATATATTTATATTATATGTATTTATATTTTGTGTATATAAAACCTTTTAGAAAATAACATTAAAATATGAAAAGAACATTATGGTTGTTAAAAATACCTGAAAAAATATTAAGCCCGCTGGAGGACCTTCAAGATGGCAGAAGAGTAAGACGTGGAGATCACCTTCCTCCCTACATATACATCAAAAATACATCTACACGTGGAACAACTCCTACAGAACACCTACTGAACGCTGACAGAAGACCTCAAATGTCCCAAAAGGCAAGAAACTCCCCACGTACCTGGGTGGGGCCAAAGAAGAAAGGAAAAACAGAGACAAAAGAATAGGGACGGGACCTGCACCAGTGGGAGGGAGCTGTGAAGTAGGAAAAGTTTCCACACACTAGGAAGCCCCTTCACTGGTGGGGACAGGGGGTGGGCGGGAGGGAAGCTTTGGAGCCATGGAGGAGAGCGCAGCAACAAGTGGAGATTCCCACACAGAGGATCAGTGCTGACCAGCACTCACTAGCCTGAGATGCTTCTCTGTTCACCCGCCCGGGCAGGTGGGGGCTGGGATCTGATTCTCAAGCTTAAGAGGTCAGATCCCAGGGAGAGGACTGGGGTTGTCTACGTGAACACAGCCAGAAGGGGGCTAGTGTGCCACAGCTATACAGGAGAGAGTCCGGGAAAAAGTCTGGACCTGCCTAAGAGACAAGAGACCATTGTTTTGAGGTGCGCGGGGAGAGGGGATTCAGAGCACCGCCTACACGAGCTCCAAAGATGGGTGTGAGCTGTGGCTATCAGTGTGGAGAACAGAGACAGGCATGAGATGCTAAGGCTGCTGCAGCCACCAAGAAGCCTGTGTGCGAGCACAGGTCAGTATCCACACCTTCCCTCCTGGGAACCTGTGCAGTCTGCCACTGCCAGGGTCCCGTGATCCAGGGACAACTTCTCCAGGAGAACACATGGTGCTCCTCAGGCTGTTGCAGTATCACGTTGGCCTCTGCCGCTGCAGGCTCACTCCGCATCCGTACCCCTCCCTCCCCGCGGCCTGAGTGAGCCAGAGCCCCCTAATCAGCCGCTCCTTTAACCCTGCCCTGTCTGGGTGAAGAACAGACACCAGAGGGCGACCTACATGCAGAGGTGGGGCCAAAACCAAAGATGAGCCCCGGGAGCTGTGGGAACAAAGAAGACAAAGGGAAATTTCTCCTTGCACCCTCAGGAGCAGCGGATTCAATCTCCACAGTCAACTTGATGTACCCTTCACCTGTAGAACACTTCAATAGATAACGAATCATCCCAAAATTGAGGTGGTGGACTTTAGGAGCAACTGTAGACTTGCGGTTTGCTGTATACGACTGACTAGTTTCTGATTTTTATGTTTATCTTAGTTTAGTGTTTAGCCTTTGTTATCACTGGTGGATTAGTTTATTGGTTTGATTGCTCACCTCTTTTTTTAAATTACTTTTAAATTTTTTTATTTTAATAATTTATTTTATTTTATTTTATTTTTTTCTCCCTTTTCTTCTGAGCCATGTAGCTGACAGGGTCTTGGTGCTCTGGCTGGGTGTCAGGCCTGAGCCTCTGAGGTGGGAGAGCCAAGTTC
This sequence comes from Tursiops truncatus, assembly GCF_011762595.2. NCBI lineage: Eukaryota > Metazoa > Chordata > Mammalia > Artiodactyla > Delphinidae > Tursiops > Tursiops truncatus. Next base: position 13,239,562 of record NC_047034.1, on the reverse strand, counting down.
AGGACATTGGACCACCAGAGACCTCTCAGCCCCACATAATATCAATCAGCGAGAGCACTCCCAGAGATCTCCGTCTGAATGCTAAGACCCATCTCCACTCAACGACCAGCAAGCTACAGTGCTGGACACCCCATGCCAAACAACTGGCAAGACAGGAACACAACCCCACCCATTAGCAGAGAGGCTGCCTAAAATCATAATAAGTTCTCAGACACCCGAAAATACACCACTGAACGTGGTCCTGCCCACCAGAAACACAATATCTGGCCTCATCCACCAGAACACAGGCACCAGTTCCCTCCACCAGGAAGCCTACACAACCCACTGAACCAAAATTACCCACTGGGGCATTCACCAAAAACAACAGGAAATATGAACTTGCAGCCTGCAAAAAGGAGACCCCAAACACAGTAAGTTAAGCAAAACGACAATACAGAGGAATATGCAGCAGATGAAGAAGCAAAATAAAAAGCCACCAGACCAAGTCAATGAAGAGGAAATAGTCTACCTGAAAAAGAATTCAGAGTAATGATATTAAAGATGATCCCAAATCTTGGAAATAGTATGGAGAAAATACAAGACACACTTAACAAGGACCTAGAAGAGCTAAAGAGCTAACAAACAATGATGAACAACACAATAAATGAAATTAAAAATTCTCTAGAAGGAATCAATAGCAGAATAACTGAGGTAGGAGAATGGATAAGTAACCTGGAACATAAGATAGTGGAAATAGCTACCGCAGAGCAGAATAAAGAATGAAAAGATTTGAGGACAGTTTCAGAGACCTCTGGGACAACATTAAATGCACCAACATTCGAATTATAGGGGTTCCAGAAAAAGAAGAGGAAAAGAAAGGGACTGAGAAATATTTGAAGAGATTATAGTTGGAAACTTCCCTAATATGGGAAAGGAAATAGTCGAGTCCAGGAAGAACAGAGCATCCCATACAGGATAAATCCAAGGAGAAACATACCAAGACACATATTAATCAAACTATCAAAAATTAAATACAAAGAAAAAATATTAAAAGCAGCAAGGGAAAAGCAAGAAATAGCATACAAGGGAATCCCCATAAGGTTAACAACTGATCTTTCAGCAGAATCTCTGCAAGTCAGAAGGGAGTGGCAGTACATATTTAAAGTGATGAAAGGAAAACTTAAAACCAAGATTACTCTACCCAGCAAGGATCTCATTCAGATTTGATGGAGAAATTAAAACCTTTACAGATGAGCAAAAGCTAAGAGAATTCATCGCCACCAAACCAGCTTTACAACAAATGCATAAGGAACTTCTCTAGGCAGGAAACACAAGAGAAGGAAAAGACCTACAATAACAAACCCCAAACAATTAAGAGAATGGTCATAGGAACATACATATTGATAATTACCTTAAATGTAAATGGAATAAATGCTCCAACCAAAAGACATAGACTAGCTGAAGGGATACAAAAACAAGACGGGTATATATACTGTCTACAAGAGACCCACTTCAGACCTAGAGGCACATAACAGGCTGAAAGTGAGGGGGTGAACAAAGATATTCCATGCAAATGGAAATCAAAAGAAAGCTGGAGTGGCAATTGTCCTATCAGAAAAAATAGACTTTAAAATACAGACTATTACAAGAGACAAGGAAGGACACTACATAATGATCAAGGGATCAATCCAAGAAGAAGATATAACAATTGTAAATATTTATGCAGCCAACATAGGAGCACCTCAATACATAAGGCAAATACTAAGAGCCATGAAAGAGGAAATTGACAGTAACACAATAATAGTACAGGACCTTAACACCCCATTTTCACCTATGGACAGATCGTCCAAAATGAAAATAAATAAGGAAACACAAGCTTTAAATTATACATTAAACAAGGTGGACTTAGTTGATATTTTAGGACATTCCATCCAAAAACAACAGAATACACTTTCTTCTCAAGTGCTCATGGACTATTCTCAAGGATAGATCATATCTTGGGTCACAAATCAAGCCTTGGTAAATTTAAGAAACTCGAAATCGTATCAAGTATCTTTTTGACCGCAATGCTATGAGACTAGAAATAAACTACAGGAAAAAACTGTAAAAAAATACAAACACCTGGAGGCTAAACAATACTCTACTAAATAAACAAGAGACCACTGAAGAAATCAGAGGAAATCAAAAAATATCTAGAAAGAAATGACAATGAAAACACGATGACCCAAAACCTATGGTATGCAGCAAAAGCAGTTCTAAGAGGGAAGTTTATAACAATACAATGCTACCTCAAGAAACAAGAAACATCTCAAATAAACAACCTAACCTTACACCTAAAGCAATTAGAGAAAGAAGAGCAAAAAAACCCCAAAGTTAGCAGAAGGAAAGAAATCATAAAGATCAGATCAGAAATAAATGGGGAAAAAATGAAGGAAATAATAGCAAAGATCAATAAAACAAATCTGGTTTTTTGAGAAGATAAACAAGATTGATAAACCATTAGCCAGACTCAACAAGAAAAAAAAGGGGAGAAGACTCAAATCAATAGATTTAGAAATGAAAAAGGAGAAGTGACAACTGACACTGCAGAAATACAAAAGATCATGAGAGATTATTACAAGTAACTATATGCCAATAAGATGGACAACCTGGAAGAAAGGTACAAATTCTTAGGAAAGCACAACTTTCGGACTGAACCAGGAGGAAATTGAAAATATAAACAGACCAATCACAAGCACTGAAATTGAAACTGTAACTAAAAATCTTCCAACAAACAAATCCCAGGACCAGATGGATTCACAGGTGAATTCTATCAAACATTTAGAGAAGAGGTAACACCTATCCTTCTCAAACTCTTCCAAAATATAGCAGAGGTAGGAACACTCCCCAACTCATTGTATGTGGCCACCATCACCCTGATACCAAAACCAGACAAAGATTTTACAAAAAAAGAAACTACAGGCCAATATCACTGACGAACATCAATTAAAAACCCCCAACAAAATACTAGCAAACAGAATCCAACAGCACATTAAAAGGATCATATACCATGATCAAGTGGGGTTTATCCCAGGAATACAAGGATTCTTCAGTATATGCAAATCAATCAGTGTGATACACCATATAGACAAACTGAAGGATAAAAGCCATGTGATAATCTCAGTAGATGTAGAAAAAGCTTTTGACAAAATTCAACACCATTTATGATAAAAAAATTAGACATAGAAGGAACTTACCTCAACATAATAAAGGGCATATATGAGAAACACACAGCCGACATCATTCTCAATGGTGAAAAACTGAAACCATTTCCACTAAGATCAGGAACAAGACAAGGTTACCCACTCTCACCACCATTATTCAACATAGTTTTGGAAGTTTTAGCCACAGCAATTAGAGAAGAAACAAATAAAATGAATCCAAATAAGAAGAAGTAAAACTGTCATTGTTTGCAGATGACATGATACCATACATAGAGAATCCTAATGATGCTACCAGAAAACTAGAGCCTATCAATGAACTTGGTAAAATACCAGGATACAAAATTAAAGCACAGAAATCTCTTGAATTCCTATAAACTAATGATGAAAAATCTGAAAGAGAAATTAAGGAAAGACTCCCATTTACCATTGCAACAAAAATCCTAGGAATAAACCTACCTAAGGAGACAAAAGACCTGTATGCAGAAAACCATAAGACACTGATGAAAGAAATTAAAGATGGTACAAACAGATGGAGAGAGATACCATGTTCTTGGATTGGAAGAATCAACATTGTGAAAATGACTCTACTACCCAAAGCAATCTACAGATTCAGTGCAATCCCTATCAAACTACCACTGGCATTTTTCACAGAACTAGAACAAAAAAATTCATAATTTGTATGAAAATGCAAAAGACGCTGAATAGCCAAAGTAATCTTGAGAACGAAAAACGGAGCTGGAGGAATCAGGCTCCCTGACTTGAGACTCTACTACAAAGCTACAGTAATTAAGATAGTATGGTACTGGGACAAAAACAGAGATATAAATCAAAGGAACAGGAAAGAAAGCCCAGAGATAAAGCCACACACATATGATTACCTTATCTTTGATAAAGGAGGCAAGAATATGCAATGGAGAAAAGACAGCCTCTTCAATAAGTGGTGCTGGGAAACTGGCCAGCTCCATGTAAAAGAATGAAGTTAGAACCCTCCCTAACACCATATAAAACAGTAAACTAAAAGTGGATTAAAGACCTAAATGTAAGGCCAGACACTATAAAACTCTTAGAGGAAAACATAGGTAGAACACTCTATGTCATAAATCACAGCAAGATCCTTTTTGACCCATCTCCTAGAAAATGGAAATAAAAGCAAAGATAAACTAATGTGACCTAATGAAACTTAAAAGCTTGTGCACATAAAAGGAAACCATAAACAAGATGAAAAGACCCTTCGAATGAGAGGAAATATTTTCAAATGAAGCAACTGACAAAGGATTAATCTCAAAAATATACAATCAGCAGATGCAGCTCAATATAAAAAAATAAAAAAATAACCCAATGGAAAAACGGGCAGAAGCCCTAAATAGACATTCTCCAAAGAAGATATACAGATTGCCAACAAACACATGAAAGAATGCTCAACACCACTAATCATTAGAGAAATGCAAATCAAAACTACAATGAGGTATCACCTCACACCGGTGAGCATGGCCATCATTAAAAAATCTACAAACAATAAATGCTGGAGAGGTTGTGGAGAAAAGGGAACCCTCTTAACTGTTGATGTGAATGTAAATTGATATAGCCACTTTGAAGAACAGTGTGGAGGTTCCTTAAAAAGCTAAAAATAGGTATACCATATGACCCAGCAATCCCACTACTGGGCATATACCCTGAGAAAACCATAATTCAAAAAGAGTCATGTACCACAATGTTCATTGCAGCTCTATTTACAATAGCCAGGACATGGAAGCAACCTAAGTATCCATCCACAGATGAATGGATAAGGAAGATATGGCACATATATACAATGGAATATTAGTCATAAAAAGAAACGCAATTGAACTATTTGTAGTGAGGTGGATGGGCCTAGAGTCTGTCATACCGAGTGAAGTAAGTCAGAAAGAGAAAAAACAAATACCGTATGCTAACACATATATATGGAATCTAAAAAAAAAAAATTGTTCTGAAGAACCTAGGTACAGGACAGGAATAAAGATGCAGACATGGAGAATGGACTTGAGGACACAGGGAGGGGGAAGGGTGAGCTGGGCGAAGTGAGAGCGTGGCATTGACATATAAATGCAAACGAACATAAAATAGATAGCTAGTGTGAAGCAGCCACATAGCACAGGGAGATTATCTCAGTGTTGTGACCACCTAGAAGGGTGGGATAGGGACCTTGGGAGGGAGATGCAAGAGGGCGGGGATATAGGGTTATATATTTGTAAGTATAGCTGTTTCACTTCGTTATACAGCAGAAACTAACACGACATTGTAAAGCAGTTGTACTTCCATAAAGATATGAGAAAAAAATATTAAGGCCGATTGTCTTGTGGTAGTATTATGGGAGATATAAAGAATTGAAAGGACATAGTGATTATTTCCTTACTAGAGATCAATGCACAGTAGTGGAAAGCCGAGGGTGAATTCTCCACTTGGCTGTATCTCTGTGTTTGTGATTATGGCACGTCATTTGGCCAATAGATTGCTCTTACATAAAAAAAGTTTCCCTAGATATTTCTTAAGATCTTCTCAAGTTCTAAACTTTCTGGGACTTCCTTTAGCAATTTTTAAATTTTGGTCCACTTGGAATAACAAAAGGAATGCTTTATATGTTGTTCTTCCTGTCGATTAATTATAGAAACTTTGTTATTCTTTGTAAAGAATACAGATTCCAGATCAGAATCATATGGTGTTCCTCCCACCATAACTGCTGCTGCCCAGGAAGACAGTAGGAACAGGAGGCCACTCCTGCTATGTTCCAAAGTTAACCATTTTGCATTTGAATTTTGCTTTTTTGACCTCTCTCTTTGCATGCCTTTTCTTATGTGTGATACTACTGTAAATCTGTGATCTTTCCTTAATGAATATATTAGCTGAATTTTTAACTCTTAGGTGATGTGACCTTAATAATGCACTTCTACATTATATACTGTACTTAAAGAGTGTACCTCTACTGTTGATGTCTAAAGCGATAATAGTGAAAAATACTCAGAAAAATGTCACTGGATGACAAAAAGTGTTCTGAATTGAGAATGATAAAATAAAAGGCACAAACAGTTCTTGCTTCTGTAACACTCTTAACGAGTGCGTTGGAATAGCCCAAAGAATATCAGTGTGCCTCTGAGCAAATATGTATAAACCTCCATAAGTTCATGATGATTATCAAAGAAATGAGAGAAAACCAAATGACACACAAGTAAATAAATCATTGAAAGTATTGAAAGTAACTAAGGCACCTACAACTTATTCTGTCCCTTTCGTTCTACCTGTATTTCAGGGCATGCAAATAATTTCAGCCAAGAAGAAAAATTATTTTCTTCATAGATAAACAGGCTAAATTGTTCAAGGCACGGTAAAATTAGAAAATAACCAATTTTCTGTGCCTAATTAAATAATTGTTTCAAGCAGTCATCATCATTCAGTGAAACCATTTGGTAACGGATGGATGGGAAACTTGCAATGGAAGGATCAGGTATTGCAACCTAAAACCACAAGTCAACAGCTAAACGTGGGACCACAGACACGACCTGCCTCCTGATGTGATACCCACAATACTACTCATGATGTGATGCCTACAGCACTACTCATGAAGTATTCTTTCCCCAAACGTGGAATCTGCATCTAGATCTAATCTAGAGTTACAGGAAATGTGGATAAGGATGTTAGAGATTAAATTAAATCAAGTTAAATGATACCAGAAGAAAACAAATGGAAAAATCAGAATATGAAATTTTCTACAGGACAACCGACTCAGTCTTTACAACAAAGAGAAAAAATAAATTAAGCGCAAGGGGAGGGCTTGAATGCTTTGCTCTAGGTCGAAGGACTTAAGAGACACAATCCAATACAATGTATCGGCCTTATTTCAGATCCTTACTTGAACCTACAATAAATTGTAAAAACACCCTTCTGAAGCAAACATGAAAATTTCATTATGGACTGATCTAAGATGATAGTGGAATTATTTTACTTTAGTTAGATACAATGACAACATTATAGTTACATTTTTTTAAATCCACATTTTTAGAGATAATGTGAAATATGTAGAGATGAAGTGACATGACACTTGGAATTTGCTTTAAAATAGTTCATTAAATATAGATGGATAAATAGACTTATAAATAAAGGAAATGTGACACATTCAGATAATTGGATGATACCTTTATTAGGGCTCATTTAGCTAATTAACAGTTTAACTGTTCTCCCTACTTTTGTGGTGTCTGTTTGTTTATAATAAAATTAATCAATGATACGTTGCATTGACTTAGGAATCACATGAACCTAAAAAGTTTAATTGCTTTATGATTATCACCTCTCAGCTCAGACCTGCACATTCTTGATCTTGTATCTCTTTAAAAAAACAGGATTAAGTTCAAAATGTAACATTCTATGTCACAAGTAGTTGGTACAATGAACCATATACAGCCAGACGGCTAAAGATACTGAATATCACTGAATTTCATGCCTGTCTTAGACGATTAAAGCAGAAAACTCCAAACTTAGAGAAATCTGTCTGCAGCACGTCATTTCCCCTATAGTGTGGTATTTTTATAAGCACCAGTAACTCTTAGGATTATGAGTTCTTTTGACTATATTATAACTTCTTACAGAATTTCCCATTTCCTCTATGGATTAATTTTCTAGTTTTGGGTTTTTTTTTTTTTTTTTTTTTTTTGCCATAAACACAGTACCACAGGCTGGGAGGCTTGAACAGCAGAAATTTATTTCCTCACAATTCTGCAGTCTAGAAGTCCAAGATCAAGGGGTTGATTTCTTCTGAGGGCCTCCCTCTTTGGCTTATAGGTGGTGGGCTTCTTCCTGTGTCTCCATATGGTCTTCCCTCTGTGTCTGTCTGTGTCCTGATCTCCTCTTCTTAAAAGGACACCAGTCCTTGGATAAGGGCCCACCCTAATGATCTCACTGTAGCTGAATTACCTCTTTAAAGATGCTATCTCCAAATAGAACCACATTCTGAGATACTGGGGGTTAGGACATCAACATAGGAATGGGGGGGATGTAATTCAGCCCATAACACCCCATTATGGCCAGAAATGTAAATTAAGCAAGACTTAAGAGAACTAAGATTTCCAGAATGATAACTGAAGTTGGCAGAAGGAAAAACAGGTCTTAGCAAAGAAGATTATTACCTAAGCATGGAGGTGGCCTTTGAACCCAACCTTGGATCTTAGTGTTCTAAATCTGTATAAATAAATGAAAATCATCAGGCTGGATATGTAATATCTATTTCATATGAGAAACATCACTTAAAACTTGGAAGACAATTATTATTTCACATTTAAATGCCATGTAATCATCTCATGATATAAATTTAACTCTTCCTCTTTTATAGTTCATCCATATCCTATTGTGCCCTATCAATACTTGCTCATGGCGTTGTAGACTTTTAAATTTTCTTGTGCTCTCATTGAAGAATTCGTTTCGTCACCTCTCAGGATGTTGGACTATTAGTCCTCTAGCATGTCACCACTAGCTGGTCCTCACTACACTGAGACACTTTCTTCAGCTCTAGTTTTACTGGGAGATGAAAGGGAATGTTGCAGTAGTGGGTATGTTTTGTACTGTGAACAAATTATTTCTTAGAAGTGGGTGAAGTATAAATGATAAGTCTATCGATGAACTATAGAGCTTGCTGGATTAAACTGAATTGACATGAACAATGATTCTGATTCAGGAATGAATTTGGTTAAGCATCACTTTATTCTAGAATTGCCAGTGCCTGCGTTTGATGAGACAGATGTTTGACGGGCTTGCTAATTTGACACTGAAGATTAATCGGGTACTTTGTGAAAGACTAATAGAGACGTAAAAAAGAAAATAAGAAGTTAACTCTGAAAGCAAGGACTCCACCATTTTAGTAGGATAAATCTGTCTTCATCATTAGCAACCACTGAGATTCATATTAATTATAATCAATATACAAAAGGCGGATTACTTCTGTCCATTTCTTTAGCTTGTTCTTTTATTCAAATAATATCATGGGTCTGAAAACAGAAAACTACTCCTTGTGAGGAAACTGCTCATCCATGTTAGGTAAATTAACTCTTCCAGGTCACTAAGGTATAATTTAGGAAATGATGTCTTTCTGTGCATGAAATGTTACCCCCATGTCCTTTAGTTACTTACTCATCTCCATACTATTAAGTATGTGCAATTAGGTCTGTCTTCACTTGTTTTCCTTAACTGAACCTCAGTTTTTTAAAAATATATCTGAAATAATTGTGTTTGACTTATTTAATAGTTAAAAATAAATTTCCCTAAAATATCCATATTTTTTTTATATATATATATATATATATATATTTTTTTTTTTTTTTTTTTTTTTTTTTTTTGCGGTATGTGGGCCTCTCACTGTTGTGGCCTCTCCCGTTGTGGAGCACAGGCTCCGGACGCGCAGGCTCAGTGGCTGTGGCTCACGGGCCCAGCCGCTCCGTGGCATGTGGGATCTTCCCGGACCGGGGCACGAACCCGCGTCCCCTGCATCGGCAGGCGGACTCTCAACCACTGCGCCACCAGGTAAGCCGCATATTATATTTTTTAACATTCAAAAATTAACAGGACTTCCCTGGTAGTGCAGTGGTTAAGAATCCACCTTCCGATGCAGGGGACATGGGTTCGAGCCCCGCTCCAGGAAGATCCCACATGCCACAGAGCAGCTAAGCCCGTGTGCCACAACTACTGAGCCTGCACACTAGAGCCCGCGAGCCACAGTTACTGAGCCCACGTGCCGCAACTATTGAAGCCTGTGCTCCTAGAGCCCGTGCTCCACAACAAGAGAAGCCACCGCAGTGAGAAGCCTGTGTACTGCAATGAAGAGTAGCCCCTGCTCGCCGCAACTAGAGAAAGCCCACGCACAGCAACAAAGTCCCAACACAGCCAAAAATAAATTAATTAATTAATTTTTAAAAATTAACAGTTAAATATTTGTAAATATCTAACTAAAAATAAAAAGCTGAGTTTGTTTTTTTTTTAAATAGAAGTAATAAAGCCAATTCTATGAATTACAGATAAATGACCCACATATTGTGAGTCTGATACCGGGAATGTTTTTACTAAGGAGACTTGTGATAAGGTATGATTGATATAAAAGTACTTTGCGGAAGTCTGGATTGATGTATTATAGTTGATCATAATGTCACATAGGCTTTGTCTCTGTGCCATATCTAGGTCTTTTACAAAAGCAATAGCCCTTGACTGGCTATATGGTTAAAACCATTTCCTGGATCCCTAATTTCTCTTAGGATCAATCAAAAATTTTAGCATTTCTTACTAGGCCCTCTGCTTAACTTTGTAAGAGTTTAACATCTCTTCACACCAACTCCTTACTGAGATAACATACAAAATCATGTTTATACAACAACTCTTTTAGTTAACAGCTCGTGTGATGGACACTGTGATTCCATGGTTAAAAAGAAAGTTGTTGATGCCAGGGAACTTAGAGTTTAGCTACTGCTTTGTAATATAGATTCTGAATTCCTTTTAGTTCATCAAACCTGGGGTGTTCTTGTCTCGCTTTCACTCCCTTTTCATCTTTGGGGCTTCACAATTGCTGTTCCCTTTGCCTGGAACAGGTTTGCTCTGTCCCCCTCCTCCAACCCTTCAATCTTTTTCATTGGATGAGTACCATTTAGCCTGCAGCAGTCAATATGAATTTTGTATCTTCAGAAAAAATACTTCCCACCTCCACCTCTACAAATGTTCTGCATTCTGTGCACTTATTTTGTGCTTCAGTTACAACAAATACTCTACTTTTGTTTAGTACTTATCATATTGGAGATTACCACTAGCAGAAGAGAATCTCCATAAGGCCAAGGACATTGTTTATCTTGTTTTTTTTTTATTTTAGCCCTACCATCTAGCAAACTACCTGGAACATATAGCTGTTGGATAAATATTTGTTGAATTAAATATTTAATATATATTTGGTATACTCTGTGACAAATGAGGCATGTATTATATATAACTAGACACATTTTTATAGGGTAAAACTGGATGACAGGTTCTTCTTTCAATAGGTCTAAAAGATAATAATATCTATGTGATAGAGACAGAAGGTAAGTTCAGTATCACCTGTGCTATCATTATTAGAATAATTTCACTCCTCTAGAACATCTAGCTTCTCCTTGAACATTTCCAGTGATTAGAGAGACCATTATTATTATTTTGTTTTTGCGGTACGCGGACCTCTCACCGTTGTGGCCTCTCCCGTTGCGGAGCACAGGCTCCAGACGTGCAGGCCCAGCGGCCATGGCTCACGGGCCCAGCCGCTCCACGGCATGTGGGATCTTCCCGGACCAGGGCATGAACCCGTGTCCCCTGCATCGGCAGGCGGACTCTCAACCACTGCACCACCAGGGAAGCCCGAGACCGTTATGTTTTGAAACAAACCCTTCTACTGCAAAACAACCTCGACTGTCACATAGTCCTTCTCAGTAATGGGCAACCAGCTAACTCCCCATAATTTTCACTGCTTTGTCCTGGCTCTGCCATCAGAAGCTAACCAGAATTCTAATCCTTTTCCTGAATGAAAGTTGGTCATGTATCTAAAACCACTGATCATTCTCCTCCTCCCCTTCCTCCCAAGTCCTTTCTTTTTCAGATAAGGCACTTTTGGGTTTCTAGTGGAGTCCTTATATAATACGGCTTCAGACTTTTCATCATTTTAGTTCTTCCCCTTTGAAGGTCCTATCATTTTTCATTGTCCTGTTCATATTGAATAAAATATTTCTTCTCAACTGGACAATACTTTCTTTTGACTGTCTTATTTCAGTACCTTTCAGCAATTGCTTTATATTGATGGCTTATCCTGATCTTAAGGAAAACTAAAAGCTCTAGGTCATCTTCATTCAATAACCATCTGGATAAGATTCTTAGATTTCTCCCTATTTTCTTAAAGACTTCATTGAAATCACTTCTATGGTTATCAAGACCACATTATGGTGTGCAGAAAAAAGTTCCTAAAGAAAACTACATTTTGCAGTGTCCAAGGAATTGGCCAATAGCAGAGAGACCTGGACAGTATCATTCTGACCGTAGGGTATAAAAAGGACCACGAAACAATAGGGTGTAGTTGACATCTAGACTGAGAGGTCAGTCTGCCTAAGGCAAATGTGGTTGCTGACCTCTTAGTCTAGCAAATGTTCCAAATAGACATGAGGTCTTTCTTTAAAACAGCGTGTCTTCTATTTTAGCTTCAAGCCCTCTGCTTACACTTTCAGACTCTCAGGAAATTCATGTTATTTCTTATGGAAAGAATGTGGAAAACAGTGTTCTGATACCATTTTACAGCTTTTCTGTTAAGTGCATTTTAAAATTAAAAGGAGGGCTTCCCTGGTGGCGCAGTGGTTGAGAGTCTGCCTGCCGATGCAGGGGACACGGGTTCGTGCCCCGGTCCGGGAAGATCCCACATGCCACAGAGCAGCTGGACCCATGAGCCATGGCCGCTGAACCTGCGCGTCCGGAGCCTGTGCTCCGCAACGGGAGAGGCCACAACAGTGAGAGGCCCGCATACTGCAAAAATAAATAAATAAATAAAATTAAATTAAAAGGAAATCTTCAGGACTCCAGTTGAGTTTTCGCAATGACTCTAGAGTCCATTATATTTTAAGCCCTCAGACTTTCTTTTTTGAACTTTGATAATATGGGATACAATAAATTATATGTATTAGATTTCTGGCAAAATGCAGTTTAGGACACTGCACGTGTCCTAAAGTGCAAAAACAAAAAATGCAAAGGGAAAAAAAAAATCTTTTCTGCTGTCATAAAGCTTACTGAAAGCTGCTATTATGCCATTAAAATTAATGTAATCACTTTTCTCTTTCTCCCTAAGTCTCATTGCCCTTTTGCCCAACCCTTTCAGGTCATCTCCCTTTGAAGACAATGGGGCCTTTCTGGTTATTCCACTTGAATTAAATGCTGAAACGAATGCTGTGAAATGTTGCTTTTCTAATTCATATTTTACACAAAAAGATTGCTGAATTTCCATTTGGATATTTCCCATATTCTGCACCATTTAAAATCTACTGCTATAGAAATGTAGAGGAAAATGGGCTTCCTTTTTGAAATATGCTTGAAAAAGGCATCAAAACTGAAATAATTTACTGCAACTTTTTGATTTAAGACAAAACCTTTGGGGTTTTATTCGGCTCTAGCGTAAGGCTTAGAGTTATCTACAGTATATTAATATTTAAATATGAAGAATTATATATCCTGTGTAATACAGATCTTTAGATACAGTTACAATGCATTTGGTATTAATTTAAGCATTTGCTTAAGAAAATTTAGCCTCCTTTATAATGTTCTAAAATTAAATTTATGCCAAATGTTCCTTTTTTTTTTTTTTTGATATCTAACCAGCTTGTGGGTTAACTTCACTGACTATTTTTTTTCTTCCATTTTTTGGCCACACTGCGTGGCATGTAGTATCTTAGTTCCCTAACCAGGGATCGAACCCGTGCCCCCTGCAGTGGAAGCACAGAGTCTTAACCACTGGACTGCCAGGGAAGTCCCCCTCACTGACCCTTTAACACAGAGAAGAAAGTTGGGGGCCACTCACCTCTCTAGGGAGGTTTGGGTGTGTGACAGCTGCTGAATGAGGCTCTTTGAACAATGAGACAGTTGGATACCCAAGCTTCAGGTCCTTGAACTGGCTTTATAGGGGGCACCTGGGTTCTTCTTTATACTTCTTTCCTCTACCCTCCACTCTGGTAAAATATTCATCAGCTACTCTCAAATTTGTCCCAGGTCCCTGCCCAATCTAAGCAACATGTCTTGACAAACTGATTAGTCCTTGATTCTTAAATACTCAGAATTTGAAGCAAATTGTTTTTATGGACATGTATGCTAGGATTAAAATGAACTTATTCTAATGTGACACTTCATAACCTACAAAATTCACCAATTAATTTATATTAAGTTTTGCTTACACATTTTCCCCCCATCAGGTACACACATGTACTCTCGCATCTTATTTGGTGAAGAAAACCTAGGATATATTTTCCTGCTTGATTGTCTGGTATGTCCCTGTTTATTTTCTTGCTACTCTTAAACAGAAACTGATTTTACTTTTGTCTAAAGAGAGTACTCTTGCTACTCGCCAAAGGGAACAAGTGTGAAAATAAAGTTTTGCTGGACACCATGGACACTGGAAGGAGAGAGTAATAGGAATCCCTTTTTTTTTTTTTTGCGGTATGTGGGCCTCTCACTGTTGTGGCCTCTCCCGTTGCAGAGCACAGGCTCCGGATGTGCAGGCTCAGCGGCCATGACTCACAGGCCCAGCCACTCTGCGGCATGTGGGATCTTCCCAGACTGGGACGCGAACCCGTGTCCCCTGCAATGGCAGGCGGACTCCCAACCACTGCGCCACCGGGGAAGCCCGATGGTTAACATTTTTTAATCAATAAAGTATTTTTAAATTGATATGTACAATTTTTAGACATAATGCTATTGCACATTTAATAAACTACAGAATAGTGTAAACATAACTTTTATATGCACTTGGGAAACCAAAAATTCATGTGAACCACACTTTTTGTGATATTTGCTTTTTATTGAAGTGGTCTGGAACCAAATTTGCAATATGTCCGAGGTCTGCCTGTATGCATACAACATGAGCTCCTCCCTCAAAGCCGAGCATAGGAGCATTAAGTTCATTCTAACCAGACCACATGGTTCATGATGAAGAGGGTGGAGAGTTAAAACTAGAGAGACGGTGCTGGCCAGATGACGTAGTGAAGGCATTTGTGTGCAACGGACTCCCCAAAGGTCTGTGATGCAGGTAACTGACATATCCAGAGGAGGCTAAGTCTGACAACCCTGTGAAAGTGGCCCCTAGTTGGGGAGGTGATAAAGCAGCCTCTTGGAGCAATCAAGAAGAGAGATGATGAAGGGGTAAAGGGTTTGCAGAAGGAACGAAGGGAAAAGATCAGGTATAACATACATGTCATATATTCTTTAAGGTTCAGTGTCACCTTAGGTATGGGTGGTAAGGGAAATTTTGTTGACATTTAACAAATAATATATTTATACAATTTCAATTGTGCCTTCTAGCCATGTAATTAGGGACTAAAACATTTGCCTTTAGTAAGTACCATAGGCTTTTAGGAGAAAAGGAAATTGATATAAAATTCAATAAATGTATATGATTTTATATTTTATAAAATGCAAAAATAAGCTTAAAATATGATGCCAAACTTCAGTTAAAGTAATTATTGTAGACTGCGTGTCCTGATAAACATACTCTATATAAAACACCAAAAATACTAGATAAAGTATACTTTTAAATACATATAAATTCATAGACCAAAAGATAAATTACCAAGGGGAAAGGTGGAGGAAAATGAAAGAAAAAAGGAAATAAAAAAAGGGAGAAAGGGCTTCCCTGGTGGCACAGTGGTTGAGAGTCCGCCTGTCAATGCAGGGGACACGGGTTCGTGCCCTGGTCCGGGAAGATCCCACATGCCACAGAGCGGCTGGGCCTGTGAGCCATGGCCACTGAGCCTGCGTGTCCGGAGCCTGTGCTCCACAATGGGAGAGGCCACAACGGTGAGAGGCCTGTGTGCCACAAAAAGAAAAAAAAATGTATTTTCTCATAGATCTGGAGGATGGAAGTGCAAGATTAAAGTGTCAGCAGGTTTTGTTTCATCTGAGGCTTCTTTCCTTGGCTTGCAGGTGGCCACCTTCTCACTGTGTCCTTACAGGTTCTTTCCTCTGTACTGTGCACCCCTGGTGTCTCTCTGTGCTTCCAAGTTTCCTCTTCTTGTAAGGATACCAGTTATATTAGATTAGGGCCCAACCTAACAGCCTCATTTTAACTTAATCTCTTCTTTAAAGGCCCTGTCTCCAAAGACAGTCCCATTCTAAGGTACTGAGGGTTAGGGCTTCAACATATGAATTGAGTGGGGGGAAAGATGAAATTGGTGGTGGTGGTGGGGGAGATGTAACAGTACTCATGACCCCTAACGCCAGTGAAAGTTCATTCCCAGGACTTTTGAGCTCAAGCTGGAGTTCAGAGCTTTAAACCTCACTGTTCCAAATCTGGGAGGATGTCATTTTGTAAGTGACTTAAACTTCACCCTCCTCCACCTAGAGAAAACTGTGGTCTATTTACTGAAGGGAATAAAGAAGGCCTGTAGAGAGAGGCAGCGAGAGAGAATGAGTTCTGTAACTTTCAAATCTGTTTTCAGTCAGCTTTGTGCTTCTTGCAGTTTGGCTGTGTGAACTGATCCATGTCCCTTTATCACATAAGTTGATCAATCTCTACTTTTCTCATTTGCGATCAAAGAATAATGAATATGCTTTTTTGGGGGGTAAGTGGGCAGAGTCCAAATTATAAATTAAGTTTGAAAACCTTGGATTACGTTTGGAACTAAAAATGCCCTTGTTTCTCTTATGTATAAGATCTGGAAAATAGTTTCATGTGATTTTATTTCACTTCAGTTATTTATAAAATATGGTGTTGATGAAATTCTTCTTGCCAATGATCCAATTTTACCATTCTAGGCATATTTTTGATGATTATCCTGCCTAAAACATGGAATAACTACTCAGGTACTATAAATATTAGGTGTAGAGATAGCTGCAGCATTAAAGCTTCTCTTCTGAATTCTGTGACTGTATCTGATAGGATTCACATAATGTCCATAAGGATAAGAAATGAAGTTACTCATTACTGTCACATATGCTTAACAGCAACTATGTTAAAACTGACAAAATCTGACAATCTCAATTCATATGCTTTCTTAGTACTTAACAGCACAGCTAGATTGACATTGGGAATGAACAAATCTTATGGAAAACAAAAAAAATCAATTATGAGCATTCTTACAAATTTCTAATTCTTAGAAATTATTTTTTTAAATTTGTCAGTTCATAATACCTTAAACTAGAATTGATTTCATTGTAAATGTATAGAATAAGGTCTTTCTGCTATCTTTGCCACCATTGGGTAAAGGTTTTTCTATTTAATGGCAACAGATGAAAAGTGATCTGTGTATGTTGTTGTGTATAGCAAGGACCCTAAGGAACCAGTTGTTTGCACTGTATCATATTGTAGACTTTTCATGTTGATTACTTTGAGGAAAGTTTTCTTGGAATATTTCTATGAAATGTTTCACCATTACAACAGCATTTGTATTCCATTCTCCTTACCCTGTGTCTAGTTAACTTTGAAACTTCTATGAGACTTATGTGGAGCATAGTCATCTATTTATATGCAATGTATGTAATGTTAACACAGTAAGAAACCTTAGAAAATATATAGTACCAGATCATATTTATTGAATTGATGTCCAAATTCCTACAGAAAACGAATATATACTTCTTTCTAAACATAACAGACTGGACACATATATTTATCTCTATTGCCTAATGAAATTCCCATAAAATGGCAGTAAACTAATTTAAAAAGTATAAGCCACCCTCCCAAAAAATTAATGAAAATAGAAGAAGAACCACAACAGACATGCCAACAGAATTTGGGTAGCTGGAAATTAGATATATGATGGTAGCAGATTTAGCAGATTAGAGAAAAAATTTTTTAAAGCCAAGGTGGTTCATGTCATAGAACCTAAATAAGTCTTAGGATCTGGAGACACAAGAGTCCCTCTAGGTTGGTCAACAGGAGGACTGATTGGAAGTCTGTATAAGGAGTATTACTGTGCCCAGATATCTCTTGGTTAGCAGACTACATAATTAATCCTCTGCCAACTCAGCAGAAAACAAGAAACTGGTCCTTAGCAACTTGAATGAAAGATGATCTGAATGAGTGGAAACTAGGACGAACTGAGGCTGGGATAGGTGCCATAATAAAAACAGAATGAGGAGACTCAAGTTTGCACACTTAAAAATGAATTTTCTCCAACCCCTCACCCTTGGTTCCCAGAACAATGGCAGGCAGGCTTATAGACTCTTGGAAGGAGCCTAGAGAAGTCCCTTTGTAGAGGAACTGAGTAGCTCTACAAATATAGTTTATGTGATTAGTATATTAATAAATAACAAAGAGAAAGTTAAAGATTAACAAAAAGAACAAACCTGAGCTTCACGGTAAATCAAAAGGTTTATTGATGAGAGGATCCAGAAGAAAGTTGGTCCTTCAGGATACATGGCAGAGAGCTGCAGTCATCTTCCAAATGCCTCACAAAATGTACAGAGTCCAATAATAATGTCTGAGTGAGTGAGGTTCATCTCAGAACTCCAAGGAGCACATACATCTCTCTCTGAACTCCATCATTGTAGCACATAGGCAGAGACCATCTCATCTGGATGAATATACCTCATAACTGTTTGAAACAAGTGCTATATAATATGATGGTAAGGTACTGTGTACTCAGAACAAAAACCATTTCCCCCCATCACCCTCTGACTTTCCCCCAGCTATATTCTTTTCTGTACAACGAAACCAAAGTTTTCTCAGAAATCTTGAGAATCATACTAACTTGTACCATTAGGATTTCATCCTTCATGAGATTCTGTAAGACTTAAAAAAAAAAGGAAAAAAAGGCCCAATTCCTTCCAGAGAAACCCATCAGCAATACACTGCAGGGTGCACAGAACTTCTTATTACCATTTTAGTTCCTTAGTAGCAAATGTGAATGGTGAACCAAGGTCCCCAGAGATTTGAGGAAAGCCTGAAATATGAAAAGCCAAAAACAAAATAAGCAAACAGAAAAATGGAAATCAGAAGTCTCCATGCTAAGAGAAAAGAAGAAACTGTCAAGTAAACTTTAACATCTTGAAGATAAAGTTGAAACTGCCACAAAAAAAGTAACGTAATGCTTGTTTCAAAGGAGTTTTAAAGAACAAGAAGGAATTTACCTAAATTAAAAATAAAATAGTAGATCATATGTACATGTATAGCTGATTCACTTTGCCGTACAGCAGAAAGTAACACAACATTGTAATGCAACTCTACTCCAATAAAAAATAATTGAAAAAGAAACCACTAAATAAATAAATAAATAGAATAGTAGAATTTTCAAAATCCAATAGGAAATTTGGAAGATGACATTAAAGAAGCTCACAAAAAATAAAGCACAACAAAACAAAACAGGAACAAAAGAAAAAAAATACATGAGCATTCCATCTCTCACCAGGTGGTTACAGGTAAGGATGGTACCACTAGCAACAGGGAAGCCAAGGAAGACAGGGCTGGGGAGCCCATCACCATGCCCTAACCAGCTCCTGCAGGGGCCGCTTAGCCTACAGAGGCGGCCCAGTTGCAGACCCTGTAGGGAGCTACATCCCTGCCTCCAACTCTGCGTGCAAGCAGGCCAGGCTTCTCTGCTGTCCTCCAGGTGGCCCAGGTAGGCAAATCCCTTCTCTGGAGGGAAGGCCATTGGAGCTGTGTAGCTAGAGATTAGACCTGGGAAATACTGTTCTGTGATCCCAGCGACTCGCACACCCCACCTCGACGCACTTGGTGGGTCAGGGAAGGACCTTCCATCACTCAGGGAAACCAAAGGAATCCCTCCTTTTGGGGTTTGGGGAGGAGGCAAAGAACCGCTCACCTCTCTGTGGGGCTGGCATTTCCACCACAACAGGCCCTAAGCCCTCGGAAAGTATACTCCCTCCACCCTACCAGAGACATCAGCGGAAATCCGGCTGGGAGTCCAGCGGGACCAGAATAGCACTGAAAAGTCTCTGAAAATGAAATTGTAGGTAGACTTATCCCTTGTTTACAGCTGAGAGAATTAAAATCAGAGAGGCTTAAGGATTTGCCTGGGACAGTTATGCAATATTATTTACAGGCTTTAGTCCACTTTTGGCTACCTCTAATAACTGTCCTTTCCATTAAAGCTTAATATTTTTTAATAAAAAATTGAAGAGACACTCAATGAAGCTTCTGATAAATACACAAGGGACTGTTACTAGATAACAAATGTCTACAATGATTTTCAGTTACTCAACCAAGGACAAAATAGATAGAGAAAAAAATCTGTTTAAAAGGTCTGCGAAAAATTTAAGGGGCAAATACTATGTAAAGATAAATAGATTTACCATGAGGACACAGATGCAACTAGAGTATTTACAGCATTGCTGAATCTACTAAAATATGAAGCAGCATGGTTTACATATCTTCTTCTACTTTTGTCACAGTTTAAGACTATACTGAAAATTATAAATGGCTACCTTTTCACTCACTAGTGAATATAATGATCAGAAATTAAAATTTATTCATAGGTTACTTATACCTTAAATAATTAGAAAAAATCCATAATTTGTCTTACATATAAATTAAAAAAAATTGTTTTTTCACTGTGTCTATTTCTGTAAGCTGAAAGACCCATCCAAGTCAATCTTACTAATGTTATGCTGATAGAGTTTCTGTGCAGACATTAATAGTCAAGGGCATTCTACTTGTAAGAAATATTTCCATTCTTCAATTATATAAAATGTTTAGCATACTTTACAACATTCATTCTTGTACTGATTAAACCCTTTGGTCCTATATAAGTGCAAATTTAACACTTCCTTTTGGAAGGAACTATGAAATTATAATGCCTTTGTCTTCTCCTGTGTAAAAGAAATTTACAAAAATGCACAGGCATAAATCAGACAAAAAAAGGTATGTCAAACAATTCTCGTAAGTAAGTAACATGAAGGGTAGCTATTGTTGGGTGAAATAATCTGCCCATTTTCCCATAAAATATTTACAGTTGTTTGTATGTTAGCACCAGTACTCACTGAATGAATTCTCCAGATTGTTTGCCATCTACAAATTAAGACATTGTTTTATTGCTGCTCCCCAGGCAGTGAACTCTCAGTCCTATATTTTTATAACAGCATTAGAAACATTTCCCATTACCTATAAAATTTCTTAATTAAAGATGATAATATCACAAACTCCAATATCCCGTTTTTGAAAGTTATACATCTTTAGCAGCACATTGATAACAATGTTAGCTTCAATAACTAAATATCAAATATCAATCTTTTTTATTTCTAACTCAAAAACGTCCAAATTAGAGTCACCTGGAGAGTTTTAGATCCTCATCTCCAGGTCACACCCTGGGCAAAATAAATGGGAATCTCTAGTGATAAAACCAAGATATTAGAATTTTTTTAATCTCCAGGAAGTTAAAATGATATGCAGCCAATTCTGAGAACTAGTAAGGGCACATGTTTGTGAGCAAGTTCAGTAAATAGCAATGTACCTGAATTCTTCTCAAGCTCTGGTCTCCACAGTTCTGTGAAGTGGCAGCTGAGGAGATGCCAACACTTACCATGGCTGATTCAAAACAAAACAAAACCATAAATCAGAAACAAAAGGAAGAAGTCAAGGCTGACACAAATATTACATTAACCTGAAGGTGGAGGTGCAGGACATTTCTGTGATACAGAAGAAGCCTATACCACTTGGAACCAAATGAAATCTGTTGTGACCTTGCCCATGAGATAGATCACATTCTGAATTGAATGGGAGCCAACTGATGAAGCAGGCTCACCTGCATAAACACACGTGTCACGTTCCAGCAATAGGCAGAAAGGGGGCATCTGCTAAAAGGAGTCTGCTGCTTTCCTACAGTGTGGGTCCCATCGATTTCCAAAATTCTCCACCGGAAAAATGCCACTTTGGTTTCTCCACATTCTGACTGCTACAGTATGGTTTTCTCTTTTATCTTCACACTCCAAAATCCTCTGTTGTACGTAAAGTAACTGGCAAATGTGCATGAGTTATTAGCCAATGCAATTTTTAATTGACAGCAAATGGAAAAGAGCAGGGGGAAAGAATGCATAAAAGTATTTTTCCAATTAAGCATGCTCATATGTCCTTTATTTTTAAATTCAAGTAAATTACTTTATACCCATATTGCAAAATGAAAACCTTATGTCATTTAACACACTCTCAGCCACAATCAAATAATTACCTCAAACTTGTAACAGAGTGACTTTGAAAAATATTGCTCTAATAGCTATCTTTTTCAGATCTATAGTTTTACTACCTATAGGTTATGAACTTTTAATGAAAAATTAATTTTTACATCCTATGGATATCTATGATTTCTTTTAAAGTTAGGCTTTTTTCCACAGTTTATTGAGTGCATTTTTTCCTTCTACTCAGCATTTCTCTTTAGATTGTTTGATTATATTCATGAGTAAAAGGAGAAAAGGAAAAGACAGGAGCTAGGCAAAATTATGAGAGCGAGTCTAATAAAAAAAGTTTACTTAGCACAAAAATTACTCAACACAGTAATGAGAAGGATCTACTGAAAATTAAAATGCTGTTTCATTTTACAAATAAGTTAAAACAAAGATTTAAGTTCAGTGCTTAAAAAGAATGTTGCTGTTTTTTTTCACATAACACCTTTATTATACATGCTTTTTCTCTCTAGAATTGTTGATACTTCTAAGACAAACTAGGGTGTTTGAATGGATCATAAAGCACTGTGATTTATTTATTTACTCCTTCAACAATTGTTTCTTAAGCATTTAGTATGTGCCAAACATTGTGTGGGCTCTGGGAGTCCATGGCAAAACAAGCTAAAAAATAACAACCAAAGCATGTTGATGCCCTCAAAGCATTTATAATCCAGTGAGAAAGAGAGAGAGGAATCAAATAAAATTAACAAAAAATAAATAATATATAAAAATAAATAATATAAAATTGTGCTAGGTGAGGAATATCATGCTATGGGGGCATGACTTAGGGGGATTGAAAAGCTGCCTAGAAAAGGGAAATTGAGGGAAGCTCTGAAGGTGGAATCATTTTGAAGAAAGGAAGTGGAAGGGATAGAAATGTGGAAAATCGAGGAACTTGGGAAACATTCTAGTGAGAAAATACATAGAACTTCGGCATGAGAGAACAGGAAAATGAAAGTGAGGAAACAAGCCAACTGAGGCTGTGTGAAGAGTGCCTAATGTATTCTGGAAAACAGAAGTCAGTGACAAGGGATTGATGTAGTCACACTAGTGTTTTGAAAAGTTCGCTTTGTTCATATTCATATTCTCATATTACAACATATTCAATATCTAGCCAAACTAGGTGTAATGGAGCAAGACTGAATACACTGCAAAAAGTTAAGAGACCCATGTAGTAATGCAAGTGACATAAGTTAGTAGTAGTTTGATGTTAATATTTTATCAACTAATTTACATAACTTAGAGCCATCACAGTTTGGAAGTATAAACTTTTTAGTTATGGACTAATGCTATTTTACTGGCCATTAAATAAAATGGATTCCTTATTAAATTTGTATTAAAATGAAAATCTTTATGCCAGCATTCATTAAAATAGCTAAAGAAAAAAACAATTTGCAAGATTACAGGTATAAAAATAGAAATAGAGACTGTGAGAACAAAAGTTGATTGACTCCAATATTACTCAGTGTGACATGAATTTTTGCTTAAATTATTCATTTCACTTCCTAAACTTTGACATCTATAGGAGACTGTATAATCATCATTTTAATGCTGATATTTTAATAAGTCCCTAATCAATTTTAATTTCTCTTGTATGATAAATTTTTAACCTGAAAATGGGAAATCCAGGTGGTACTCTAATATGCATTATATGGAAATATAGGAATTGTAATCCTTAAGGAAAAAAAGAAGGGGATGTGGGATGACATGTTTCTCCAGAGAAACAGAACCAAGAAGATTGATTGATTAATTGATTGATTGATTTGTTATAAGAAATTAGCTCACACACTTATAGAGGCTGGCAAGTCCAAAATCTGCAGAGCCGAGTTCAAAGGCTGGAAGCTGCTGTAGAACCAGGGAGAGTCAATATCTCAGTTCAAAGGCCACCTGGCAGGAGAAATTTCTGTTGGGTAGTGAAGGGTCAGCTTTTTGTTCTATTTAGGCCTCAACTCATTGGATGAGGCCCAATCAGAACATGCAGAGCCATCTGCTTTACTTAGTTTATTTCATCTGAATACATCCTCATGGAAACATCCAGAAGAATGTAGGACCAAATATCTGGGCACCCAATGGACCGGTCAAGTTGAAATATAAAATTAACCATCATAGATAGGTTTATGAAGGATGCAACAAAAAAGAAAGAAAACGATACCTAAGTTTAAAAAGTGAAATCTAGTATCTTATTTTTATTTCTTAGCTAATTGTCTATTTTTTTCCTCACAAGATGACAGTTCTTTGTGGGAGAGAAAAATTGAAGTCAACCTTAAATATTTATATTGTATGAAATGCCATATCTATTTAAATTATTTTTAAAAAATTAGATACAAGGAGATTTTTGTTTTGTTTTAGCTAACTAATTACGTAGCCTCTAACTTTAGATATTAATGCTAACAATTAGGTGAGATCAATATAAGAGAAGAAAATGATGACATATGCTTGCAAAAATTCAAGTCTTTTACTTTTGTACTATTCAGAAAAGATAATTTTTCTGAATAAGAACACCTTTTTTTCCCTATGTAACATATGGAAGTCAGAATACTGAAATATTTTACATATATTTAAAATTTCAGTGTACCACTGTGTAAATTAGCTGTCATAAACTGTTTTCCAATTGAATGTATACTGAAAATTATAATTTTTGAAAGCAATGCAGATAAAAAAAATATCAGTGCATTTTAAATAACTGATAGATATTATTTAAATTTAAAGCTATTGGGGCAAGAATATTATGACTTTTCAAGCAAAAGAATAAAAAATGTAACAAGTCAGGTGCTTTGGACTGAATTGTCTCCCCTCAAAATTCATGTGTTAAAGACCTAAACCCCAATATGACTACACTGAATATGAGGACTTTAGGTGTTAATTAGGGTTCAATAAAGTCATAGGATTGGGCTCTAGAACAATAAGATTAGTGTCCTTATAAGAAGAAATATCAGAGGGCTCACTCTCTCTCTCCATGTTTGCATACCAAGAAAGGGCCATGTGAGGACCTAGCAAGAAAATTGCAAGCCAAGAAGAGTGCCCTCACCGTAACCTGAAATTTTGATCTTAAATTTCTAACCTCTAGAACTATGAAAAAAGTAACTTCTGTTGTTCAAGCCCCCTGGTGTATGGAATTTTGTTACAGCAGCCCAAGCTGACTAATATATCAGGAAATCTAAACCAGGCTGAGACAATTTTTGGTAGGTGATCCTACACGCAGACTATCTTGCTGGTAGGCATATGTGGAACATAGTTCCTGAAGAGTTGAATGTGTTAATTTTAATAATGTGAATCATAATTCTCTTTAGCTGTACTGTTAGTGCTTCATGGGACATTCACTAAGGTTACCCCTCAGATTTGGTGTGAGTTTAGACCTCAGTTTCATTTGGTCATGGGCTTTGGGATCAGAGAGAGATGCTTCCATTAGATAAGATTACTTATAAATCAGTGATCAAACTGTCTGGCCCATAGTAAGCCAAGACCAGTCTTTCAGTTCTGACCCAAACTTATTTCTCTCAAAATTTTCTCCGTCTTCATAAGTGGCATCACTCTCCACATGGTTGTGCAAGTCAAAAAACTCAACTACTTCTTCTGGTTTTGCATCTTTGTTAAATGTAGCTTCCTAAAAGACTTCCCAGTTACTGAATAGAAAGTAGCAAATCTGCTCCTCTCTATCACAATTTGCTGCATATTATTTGACATGTGTTGATATATTTATTTGTTAAAATTATTCATTTATTTGAATATAGTCTGTCTCTCCCATTAGAATGTAAACTCCATGATCAGGAGCCCTTACTTCTGTCATTCACTTCTTTATTCCTGTTATTGGACCTGTGCCAGCCACGTAGAAAGTGCTCAATAATGATTTTTTTAAAGAAAACTTTATTAAATGAATAATACTCAGTGAAGCCCTGAGAGGTAAGCATTATTTGCTTAATTTTACAAGAACAGAGATGTTAACTCACTACTAAAAACCTATTTGACTTTTGTGAGCCTTAGCTTTCTTTACTCTAAAATGGAAATAAGACCTAACAAGATTGTTTCAGGTTTTTGATCAGATGTGCATCTGGCATGCAATAGAGTATCTGTACATATTTTCTCATGATTTTTCTTGAGATGGTCAAAACAGGAACTTTAGAACTGAATTTCATGATTTTTTTTCTGGTAACACGTTAAGATCTGTTCAAATTCAAATACCTAGTCATCTATGTAAAAATGAAAAAAGAAAATAAACAATCTCCTAATACATTGACAAGGGAAAACTTTTAAAATAAATTTACAGGGCTTCCCTGGTGGCGCAATGGTTAAGAATCCACCTGCCAATGCAGGAGACAAGGGTTTGAGCCGTGGTATGGGAAGATCCTACATGCCGCGGAGCAACTAAGCCTGTGCACCACAACTACTGAGCCTGCGCTCTAGAGCCCGCAAGTCACAACTACTGAAGCCTGCGTGCCTAGAGCCCATGCTCCACAACAAGAGAAGCCACTGCAATGAAAAGCCTATGCACTGCAACGAAGAGTAACCCCCGCACACTGCAACTAGAGAAAGCCCATGCACAGCAATGAAGACGCAACACAGCCAAAAGTAAATAAATAAGTTTATTAAAAAAATAAAAATAGGGCTTCCCTGGTGGCACAGTGGTTGAGAGTCCGCCTGCCGATGCAGGGGACACGGGTTCGTGCCCCAGTCTGGGAAGATCTCACATGCTGCAGAGCGGCTGGGCCCGTGAGCCGTGGCCGCTGAGCCTGCGCTTCCGGAGCCTGTGCTCCGCAACGGGAGAGGCCACAACAGTGAGAGGCCCGCGTACTGCAAAAAAACCACAAAGAAACCAAAAAAAATAAAAAAATAAAAATAAATTTACATACTGTAAAATTCAGTCATTTTAGTGATCAATTATGTAATATTTGACAAATATGTACAGTTTCAAATCACCACCATTATCAAGATATAGAATATTTCTATTTTCCCCCAAATTTCTCCAGTGCATCTTTGCTGTCAAGCATCTCCAGAACCAACCCGAGCCCCCTTGAGATTACTGATCTGTTTTCCTTCCTAATAGTTTGGCCTTTATCAGACATGTGTTTCACAACTATTGATATTTTCTCCCAGTATGTGATTTGTCTTTTTATTGTTGAAACAATGTCTTTCAAAGGACAGATGTGTTTCATTTTTATAAAGTCCAATTTACCAAGTTTTTCTATTATGTATTATGTTTTATGTCATAAGTTTAAAAAAGTTCACCTATCCGAAGGTCACAAAATATTTTTCCCGAGAATGCTTCTAGGAATTTTATAGTTTTAGATGTGAAAGTCAGGTATAAAATCCATTTTGAATTATATTTATAAGTTGTAGTATATGGACCAAGATTTTGTGTGTGTGTGTGTATTGGACTTCAAATATTCCAATACCACGTATTGAAAAGACTATATTTTCTTCATTAAATTGCTTTGTACCTTTGTAGAAAATAAATTGAACATATATTTATAGAACTATTTCTGGACTCTATATCACCTCATTGATCTTTATGCCTATAATTTTTCCAATATGATATTGTCTTTATTAGTTTAGCTTTATGATAATTACTTAACAAGTAGTATGGATCCTTCAACTTTGTTATTCTTTTTCAAAATTGTTTGTGATATTCTAGATACTTTGACTTTCTATATACATTTTGGAATGTACTTGTCCATTTCTACAAAAAAAATTAGGACTGCATTGAATCTTTACAACATGGAGTCTACTGGTCCATGAATATAGTATCTATTTTAATTTATTTCAGATTCCTTTTATTTCTTTCACTAGTGTTTTATAATCTTTAGCCTATGGAACTTTAACATATTTTGTTAAATTTATACCTAAATATTTCATGGATTCTTTTGGTGCTATTTTAAATGGTACTGAATTTTTCCCACCAACCATTTGTATATTCTGTGACATTGCTAAACTCATGTGAGATACAATAGCAATTTGTAGATTCTTCTAAGATACAACCAACATGCCATCTGAGTATAGGAATAGTTGCATTTCTTCCCTTCTAATTTTATATTTTTGTTTCTTTTTATGTCTTACCACCCAATCTAGGGCATCAGCACCATCAATGTTGAAGGAAAGGTGAAAGCAGACCTTTCCTTGTTCCAGTCTTAGGAAGAAAGCATTCAGTCACTCACCTTTAAGTGTAATGATAGTTATAAGTTTTCGTAAATGCCTTTTATCAAGTTGAGAATTTTTCTTATATTCTTAGTTTGCTGGGAGTATTTTATTATAAAGGATATTAAATTTAGCCAAATGTCTTTTTTGATCTATTTAGATGGTCACATGCATGCTCTTCTTTAGCACTGATACTTCAATGCTGTCAAACTTTCATTCCTGCATAAACCACACTTGGACATGATATATTAACTGCCATCTATCTATCTATCATCTGTATCTATCATCTGTCTATTATCTATCTATCATCTATCTTGCTGGAATGAATTTGATAATGTTTTTTTGAAAATTTCTGCATTTTTCTTTTTATGATGGATATTGGTATATAGTTTTCTTATAATGTGTTTATCTGATTTTGGAATCACAGAAATGATGGCATCATAAAATTAGTTGTGAAGTATTCCTTCATCTTCTATTTTCTGGAAGAGTTTATGCAGAATTTGCTAGCAAAATTATCATGTACTGGAATTTTCTTTGCAGAAAGGACTTTGCCTATAAATTCATTTTCATTAATAAACATGGCAATTCTAATTATTGGTTTCTTCTTTCATGGGCTTTGATAGTTTGTGTTCTTTGGCTCATTTTATGTTAAGTTGTCAAATTTATAGGCATAAATAATTCTGAATTTTGTCTTATTGTGAATTTAATGATCATAGAATCTGTAGTGATCTGTAGTAGTGGCATCTCCTCTTTAATTTCTAATATTGGTAATTTCTCTTCTCTTCCTTTTCCTCCTTCTCTCTTTATCTACTTGGTCAGTTTGATTAAAGTTTTATAAACTTTATTTAAACTTTTCAAAGGATCAGCTGTTGATGACATTGGTACACTCTATTTTTTCTGTTTTCCATTTCATTAACTGTTACATTTATGGTATTAATTTGTCAAACTGACACTTGTTGTAGCTAAATTAAGATAGACTTCAAAGTAAAGAAATAAAGAGTGATATTTTATAATGACAAAAGCATCAATTTATTTCTAAATGCTATATACCCCATAACAGAGTATAGGGTGCTGGATGGTGACCCACAGTTCAACAATAGATCACACAAGGAATTTAAAGAGTAAATTTTACTACTCACAGGTCCTGGAGGGAGTATCCAGCACACCTCAAAGGGCCACTCAGCGCGGTCAAGGCAGACTGCAGGCAGAAAGAAGCAGGACCTGGTCCACACTCCTTTATTAGAGTTTGTGGGTGAGTACTTTTTGTGTTCCCTGGCTAAGCCTGGATAGGACAAATCAAACCGAAAAAATAGGTAAGTCACACAGGTGTCTTATTTATGGGACACATAAGGGGAAGGAGCTGGGAGGCAGGGAAGATTGTTGATCACAAGAGCTACTGGGAAAGTCATATCAGGAATACATATGTGCTATGACTAGGCAGGCTGCTGTCTAGGCCATGAACTTGCATGAGGGGGCTAGTGTCAGTCTAAGGTCACTGCATGTGGCTTGGCCAAAAAAAATGTATGCCAAGGCAGCAGTACTGTGAAGTAGTTTAGCTAAACTCTTAACAATTTGTTTTTATCATTGCTTTCCTTCTTATTTAATTTTGGGCTTAATTTTTTGTCTTTTTCTAGTTTCTTAAGATAGTAAAAAAATCATTGATTATTTGAAATCTTTAAATTTTCCGATATAAGACTTTAATGCTATAGATGTCCCTGTAAGCACTTCTTTAGCTTTATACCAAGATTTTTGTGTTTTGTTTTTATTTTTATTTGGTTCAAACTGTTTTCTAATTTTGCTGATGAATCCTTTTAGCTGTATCAAGTTTTACTTCATGCATTTTTCAGCTCCATTTCCAGATGTATTCAAATTCAGGATTTTTATGTCTTGGTAAATAGACATCTTTATCATTGTATAATGACTCATTTTAAGTCTGATAATATTTCATGTAATGATATCTAGTTTTATATTAATATAGCTACCTCAGCATTCTTTTGCATAGTGTTTGCATCGTATTTTTTTTATTCTTTTGCTTTCAACTTATCTATGTCTTTATAGTTGAAGAAGTTTTCTATAGACAGCATATACCTATGTCCTGATTAATCCATTCTGAGTGGCTGACATTTATCAACTGCTGTGTTTAGACCATTTACATTTATTGTAATATCAGTATGGTTAGATTAGAATTTACCATCTTCCTACTTCTTTACTCTTTGTTTCATTTTTTCTTTGTTCCGTTTATTGTTACCTGATTTCTAATTAGTTGAGTATTTTAAATAATTCTGTTTATCTCTACTAATGACATCTTACTTATTTTATTATTATTCATTTTAGTGTTATTTTTAGTACACTAAAAAGATTTTATTTATACTTAGTATTATTTTTATTCATTTTAGTATTACTTTTATGGTTGCTCTAAGGTTTAAAATATACATCTTTGATTAATCATAGTCTATCTTCAAATAATAATATATGACTTTATGTGTAGTGTAAAATCTTTACAATATGCTTCTAAATCTTCCTTCTCATCCTTTTTGCTATCATTATCACAAATGTATTCTGGAATACACTGCTACTATATTTGCTTTAGACAGTCATTATCTTTTAAATCAGCTAAAGAATGTACTTTATATTTCCCTTTATTTCTACCATTTCCAGAGTTTTAAATTTCCTTATGTATGCACAGTGATTTATCCTGGTATATTCCTTCTGCCTCAAGAATTTCTTTTGGTAGACAGTGGCAGGCAGCAAGGTGTGCTTGCTGATACTTTAATACCTTGCTCCAGGATAGCCCAATCCTGTTCTATTTCATGCCAAAGGCAGCCCTTAATCGAAAAAAGAGAGGTATAACTTACATTTTAATGAAATAATTACTGCACTCTGATGTGAATCTCTACTCCTGGCTATGAAACAGATGAAGGTTCTTCAGTCCCCTGAAGGAATGAAGAAGGGGCTTCTGCTATTTGTTGTTTTTAAACAGAAAAGAAAAAAAGGGAAGGAAAAGGAGCATTATGTGAAGGAGAATTATGTGTGGATTTTTTTCTTTAAATTTATTTTAAAATGATAGTGGTAAGATTACTTATTGTAATATGGTCATGAAATAAAGGATTCTATTCACAATTGCAAAAATTACTGAAAGAAGGACCTAGTTAAAATATTTCACCTACTATTAATATGTTGTTTACAAATGACAATTATCGTCCAGATTCGCCTTAAAGAGAAAGTTATCAAAACACTCTATTTCCTTCATCAAAATGGCTAATTGAAACTAGATTTGCATATATTGCAAGTTTAGCCAGTGGAGTGAGTAGTGACAAGGTTTTCACCCCTCCAGTTTTCTTGCTTTACAAAAATATTTAGTGACCCAGATTCCTGGTTAAGTCAAGTGCCTATTTTTTTTAATTAATTTATTTTATTTTTTGTTGTGTTGGGTCTTCGTTGCTGCACCCAGGCTTTCTCTGTTTGCGGTGAGCAGAGGCTACTCTTCATTGTGGTGCATGGGCTTCTCATTGCGGTGGCTTCTCTTGTTGTGGAGCATGGATTCTAGCTGCATGGGCTTCAGTAGTTGCGGCACATGGGCTCAGTAGTTGTGGCTCACGGGCTCCAAAGAGCAGGCTCAGTAGCTGTGGCGCACAGGCTTACCTGCTCCGTGGCATGTGGGATCTTCCCAGATCGGGGCTCAAACTTGTGTCTCCTGCATTAGCAGGTGAATTCTTAACCACTGTGCCACCAGGGAAGCCCAAGTGCCTGGGTTTTTTCTCTATTTTTTTTCTATCCACACTGTTAATTAAAGTGAAGGAAAGGAAACTCATAAGGAGCAGATAACAGAGATTGGGCAAAGCTTATTAGATAAATAGATGGTAGTAGATTTTATTTAACAAACTTCTTTGACAATTTTAAAAAAGAATCTCTTTTAATGTATTATTTGTTTTGTTTTTATATACACATTCTATTTACACATGATTTTTTGAAAGGTATTTTCAGTGAACATAGAATTATGAATTGACCTTTTTTTCTTGCAATACTTTAAAGATTTCTTGAAAGTCATTGAGTTTATACATTTTCAGATAGGGAGTTTGCTGTAATTTTTATCTTTGTTCCTCCCTATGTAATATGTCCTTATTCTCTTGCTACCTTCAAGCTTTTCCTGTTTATCTTTTTTTTTTTTGGCAATTTGAATATGATGTGTTAGGAAATTTATTTGTCATTATCTCTTTCAATGTTTTCTCTGTCCCATTTGTTTTCTCTTGTTCCTCATGCTAGACAGTTTATTTTCCACATTCTTCATTGCTCCATTCTGTTTCTGCCCCCACACTTTTCTTTCTTTGTTTTCTAAATTTGAATAATTTATATTACTCTATTTTGACTGATTATTTTCTCAGCTGTGACAAGTCTACTGATGAACCTGTAAAGAAATGATTTAATACCTTTTCACCTGGGGAAAGAGCATTCTTTACAGTGTTAGGAGCAATTGCAAATGACTTTAGGTGGGAACGTACCTGATATTTTCACAAAATAATGGGAAGCCAGTGTGGCTACAGCAGAGTGAACGGGCATGGGTGGGAATGGGGTAATTAGAGCTAAGGGGTATGGTAAGAGGCGTAATCGGAAGTCAAAACAATGAGGACATTGTATGTAATAGTGAAGTCTTTCAATTTCACTCTGAGCAAAATGGGGAGACATTGGAGAATTTTGCACAGAGGAGTGTCATAATCTGTCTTGAAAAAAAAAGGATTGCTATGGCTTCTGTGTTAAGAAGAGACTAAACAAGGCTAAGAGCAGGAACAAGTAGCCCAGTTAGGAGATTATTATAATGACCCAAGCAAGTGATGATAGTGCTTGAGAGATGTGATGACCTTTTTGAGGAGTCAGTTAGACTCAGTTACAGTTCTCAGTTATCTAATTGATAATTAGTCTAGGCGCTCCTGTGAAGGGGTTTTAGATGTAATTAAAGTCCCTAATTAGTTGACTTTAAGTAAGGGAAGTTCTCCTGGATAATCTGGATGGCCCTGACTTAATCAGTTGGAAAGCATTAAAAGTAAGGCTGAATTTTCTTTGTAGATGCAGAAAAAATTCTGCTCCTGGACAGCAGCTTTGGTCATACACATGAATTCCAGCCTGCTTGTCACCTTCCTTTCTAGATATCCTGTACTACAGATTTCAGATTTGCTTAGCCCGTCCCCAATCATGGAAGACACTTCTTTGAAATCTCTCTATATATACATGCATGCAGACACACACACACACACGCACTGACTATATATAAGTATATGTATGTATATATATATATATACACACACACACACACACACACACACACACACACACACACACAAATATATAGTAATAACTAGTACGGGAGGTAAAAAGTGGTAAGACTGTGAATATAAGTCTCTACTTGAAGATCTGTATCTATACCATATATCTGTACATCCACATACCAAATAAATTCATATATTTGATTTAAATGTTCTGTGATATGTCATAAAATTGACTATTCAATAAATAAAGATTTATACCATCATTTTGATAACTATGTTTCCTTTTACTACATGGAAACCATTATTATTCAATTGATTTGGCTTACTTCCTGATTCAAAAATATGAATAATTTTTATTTGAACCCCTGTGTATATAGATCTGTGGGTGTTTGTCACATTTAAACATAATTTTTAACTAATTACACTGATATCCCATTACACAGCACTTAAAAAGTAGAGTATTTCAGAGATTAAAACTTTTACAGTTAAATGTAATATAAAGTGATTATCTTCTAATACATTTGTTTGGTAAAATTGTGTCTTTAAAAGTCCCATGTTCAGAGGACCTTCAAGATGGCAGAAGAGTAAGACGTGGAGATCACCTTCCTCCCCACAAATACATCAAAAATACATCTACATGTGGAACAACTCCTACAGAACACCTACTGAATGCTGGCAGAAGACCTCAGACCTCCCAAAAGGCAAGAAACTCCCCCACGTACCTGGGAACGGCAAAAGAAAAATAGAGACAAAAGAATAGGGACAGGACCTGCACCTCTGTGAGGGAGTTGTGAAGGAGGAAAAGTTTCCACACACTAGGAAGGCCCTTTCACTGGCAGAGATGGGGGTTGGGCAGGGGAAGCTTCAGAGCCACGGAGGAGAGCACAGCAACTGGGGTGTGGAGGGCAAAGTGGAGAGATTCCCACACAGAGGGTCGGTGCTGACCAGCACTCACCTGCTTGAGAAGCTTGTCTGCTCACCCGCCGGGGCGGGCGGGGCTGGGAGCTGAGGCTTCAGTCGGAGCGCAGGGAGAGGACTGGGGTTGGCTGCATAAACACAGCCTGAAGGGGGCTAGTGCGCCACTGCTAGCCGGGAGGGAGTCCGGGAAAAAGTCTGGAGCTGCCGAAGAGGCAAGAGACCATTGTTTTGGGGTTCATGAGGAGAGGAGATTCAAATCACCACCTACACGAGCTTCAGAGATGGGCACTAGCCACAGCTATCAGCGTGGACACCAGAGACGAGCATGAAATGCTAATGCTGCT
Source organism: Tursiops truncatus (assembly GCF_011762595.2). Taxonomy (NCBI): domain Eukaryota; kingdom Metazoa; phylum Chordata; class Mammalia; order Artiodactyla; family Delphinidae; genus Tursiops; species Tursiops truncatus. The sequence continues at coordinate 13,204,846 of NC_047034.1, read as the reverse complement.
GCTGCAGCCACCAAGAAGCCTGTGTGTGAGCACAGGTCACTATCCACACCTCCCCTCCAAGGAGCCTATGAAGCCCGCCACTTCCAGGGTCCCATGATCCAGGGACAACTTCCATGGAAGAACACATGGAATGCCTCAGGATGTTGCAATGTCAAGCTGGCCTCTACCGCCACAGGCTCGCCCCGCATTCCATACCCCTCCTCCCCCCAGGCCTGAGTGAGCCAGAGCCCCCTAATCAGCTACTCCTTTAACCCCATCCTGTCTGGGAAAAGAACAGACACCAAAGGGTGGCCTACATGCAGAGGGGGAGCCAAATCCAAAGCTGAACCCCAGGAGCTGTGTGAACAAAGATGAGAAAGGGCAATCTCTCCCAGCAGCCTCAGGAGCAGAGGATTAAATCTCCACAATCAACTTGATGTACCTGCATCTGTGGAAAACCTGAATAGACAGCGAATCATCCCAAATTGAGGCAGTGGACTTTGTGAGCAGCTGTAGATTTGGAATTTGCTGTATACGACTGACTAGTTTCGACTTACATGTTTATCTTAGTTTAGTTTTTAGTGCTTGCTATCCTTAGTGGAGTTGTTTACTGTACTGTTTACTCTCTTCTCTTTTTTATTACTTTTAAAATTTTTTATTTTAATAACATATTTTCTTAATTTTTTATATTAACAACTTTATTTTATTTTATTTTTCTTTCTGCTTTTTCTCCTTTTTCTTCTGAGCCATGTGGCTGACAGGGTATGGCTGCTCCAGCCGGGTCTCAGGCCTGAGACTCTGAGGTGGGAGAGTCAAGTTCAGGACATTGGACCACGGGAGACCTGCCGTCCCCATGTAATATCAATCAGTGGGAGCTCTCCCAGAGATCTCTGTCTCAATGCTAAGACACACCTACACTCAACGACCAGCAAGCTCCAGTGCTGAACACCCCATGCTAAACAACTAGCAAGACAGGAAAACAACCCCACCCATTAGCAAAGAGTCTGCCTAAAATCATAATAAGTTCTCAGACACCCCACTGCACACCTCCAGACATGGTCCTGCCTACCAGAAAGACAAGATCCAGCCTCATCCACCAGAAAAAGTGCACCAGTCCCCTCCACCAGGAAGCCTACACAACCCACTGAACCAAAATTACCCACTGGGGCACTCACCAAAAATAACAGGGACTATGAACTTGCAGCCTGTGAAAAGGAGATCCCAAACACAGTAAGTTAAGCAAAATGAGAAGACAGAGAAATACACAGCAGATGAAGGAGTAAGGTAAAAACCTGCCAGACCAAACAAGTGAAGAGGAAATAGGCAGTCTACCTGAAAAAGAATTCAGAGTAATGATAGAAGGATGATTCAAAATCTTGGAAACAGATTGGAGAAAATACAAGATACGTTTAACAAGGACCTAGAAGAACTACAGAGCAAACAAACAATGATAAACAACACAATAAATGAAATTTAAAATTCTCTAGAAGGAATCAATAGCAGAATAACTGAAGCAGAAGAACAGATAAGTGACCTGGAAGATAACATAGTGAAAATAACTATTGTAGAGTAGAATAAAGAAAAAAGAATGAAAAGAATTGAGACCAGTTCAGAGACCTCTGGGACAACATTAAACACACCAACATTCGAATTATAGGGGTGCCCGAAGAAGAAGAGGAAAATAAAGGGACTGAGAAAATATTTGAAGAGACTATAGTTGAAAACTTCCCTAATATGAAAAGGAAATAGTTAATCAAGTCCAGGAAGCACAGAGTCCCATACAGGATAAATCCAATACAGGAGAAATCCAAGGAGAAATATTAAAAGCAGCAAGGGAAAAGCAAGAAATAACATACAAGGGAATCCCCGTAAGGTTAAGAGCTGATCTTTCAGCAGAAACTCTGCAAGCCAGAAGGGAGTGGCAGGACATATTTAAAGTGATGAAAGGGAAAAACCTACAACCAAGATTACTCTACCCAGCAAGGATCTCATTCAGATTTGATGGAGAAATTAAAAGCTTTACAGATAAGCAAAAGTTAAGAGAATTCATCACCACCAAACCAGCTTTACAACAAATGCTAAAGGAACTTATCTAGGCAGGAAGCACAAGAGGAGGAAAAGACCTACTATAACAAACCCAAAACAAATTTAAAAATGGTAATAGGAGCATACATATTGATAATGACAGTAAATATAAATGGATTAAATGCTCCAATGAAAAGACATAGACTGGCTGAATGGATACAAAAATAAGACCCATATATATGCTGTCTACAAGAGACCCACTTTAGACCTAGGGACACATACAGACTGAAAGTGAGGGGATGGAAAAAGATATTCCATGCAAATGGGCATCAAAATAAAGCTGGAGTAGCAATTCTCCTATCAGACAAAATACACTGAAAATAAAGATTATTAAAAGAGACAAAGAAGGATACTACATAAGAATCAAGGGATCAATCCAAGAAGAAGATATAATAATTGTAAATATTTATGCACTCAACATAGGAGCGCTTCAATACATAAGGCAAATGCTAATGGCCATGAAAGGGGTAATTAACAGTAACACAATAATAGTAGGGGATTTTAACATCCCACTTTCGTCAATGGACAGATCATCCAAAATGAAAATAAATAAGGAAACACAAGCTTTAAATGCCACATTAAACAAGATGGGCTTAATTGATATTTATAGGACATTCCATCCAAATACTACAGAATACACTTTCTTCTCAAGTGCTGATGGAACATTCTCCAGGATAGATCATATCTTGGGTCACAAATCAAGCCTTGGTAAATTTAAGAAAATTGAAATTGTAATAAGTATCTTTTCTGACCACAACACTCTGAGGCTAGATATCAATTACAGGAAAAAAATTATAAAATATACAGACACATGCAGGGTAAACAATATGCTAATAAATAACCAAGAGATCACTGAAGCAATCAAAAAATACCCAGAAACAAATTACAGTGAAAACATGACACCCCAAAACCTATGGGATGCAGCAAAAGAAGTTCTAAGAAGGAAGTTTATAGCAATACAATCCTACTTCAAGGAACAGGAAATATCTCAGATAACCTAACCTTACACCTAAAGCAATTAGAGAAAGAAGAACAAAAAAAATCCACAGTTAGCAGAGGGAAAGAAATCATAAAGATCAGATCAGAAATAAATGAAAAAGAAATGAAGGAAACAATAACAAAGATCAATAAAACTAAAAGGTGGTTCTTTGAGAAGATAAACAAAATTGATAAACCGTTAGCCAGACTCATCAAGAAAACTAGGGAGAAGACGCAAATCAACAGAATTAGAAATGAAAAAGGAGAAGTAACAACTGACACTGCAGAAATACAAAGGATCGTGAGAGATTACTCCAAGCAACTATATGCCAATAAAATGGACAACCTGGAAGAAATGCACAAATTCTTAGAAAAGCACAACTTTCGAGACTGAACCAGGAAGAGATAGAAAATGTAAACAGACCAATTACAAGCAATGAAATTGAAACTGTGATTAAAAATCTTTCAACAAACAAAAGCCCAGGACCAGATAGATTCACAGGTGAATTCTATCAAACATTTAGAGAAGAGCTAACACCTATCCTTCTCAAACTCTTACAAAATATAGCAGAAAGGAACACTCCAAAACTCATCCTACGAGGCTACCATCACCCCGATACCAAAACTAGAAAAAGGTGTCACAAGAAAAGAAAACTACAGGCCAATATCACTGATGAACACAGATGTGAAAATCCTCAACCAAATACTAGCAAACAGAATCCAGCAGCACATTAAAGGGATCATACACCATGATGAAGTGCAGTTTATCCCAGGGATGCAAGAATTCTGCAATATACGCAAATCAATCAATGTGATATACCATATTAACAAACTGAAGGATAAAACAATCTGATAATCTCAATAGATGCAGAAAAAGCTTTGGACAAAATTCAACATAAATTTATGATAAAAACTCTCCAGAAAGTAGGGATAGAGGGAACTTACCTCAACATAATAAGGGCCATATATGACAAACCCACAACCAACATCATTTTCAATGTTGAAAAACTGAAACCATTTCCACTAAGATCAGGAAGAAGACAAGGTTGCCCACTCTCACCACTATTATTCAACATAGTTTTGGAAGTTTTAGCCACAGCAATCAGAGATGGAAAAGAAAGAAAAGGGATCCAAACTAGAAAAGAAGAAGTAAAACTGTCACTGTTTGCAGATGACATGATACTATACATAGAGAATCCTTAAGAGACTACCAGAAAACTACTAGAGCTAATCAATGAATTTGGTAAAGTAGCAGGATACAAAATTAATGCACAGAAATCTCTTGCATTCCTCTATACTAATGATGAATACTCTGAAAGAGAAATTAAGGAAGCACTCCCATTTACCACTGCAACAAAAAGAATAAAATACCTCGGAATAAACCTACCTAAGGAGACAAAAGGCCTGTATGCAGAAAATTATAAGACACTGATGAAAGAAATTAAAGATGATACAAACAGATGGAGAGATGTACCATATTCTTGGTTTGGAAGAATCAATATTGTGAAAATGACTCTACTCCCCAAAGCAATCTACAGATTTATTGCAATCCCTATCAAACTACCACTGGCATTTTTCACAGAACTAGAAGAAAAAATTTCACAATTTGTATGGAAACACAAGAGACCCCGAATAGCCAAAGCAATCTTGAGAAAGAAAAAGGGAACTGGAGGAATCAGACTCCCTAACTTCAGACTATACCACAAAGCTGCAGTAATCAAGACAGTATGGAACTGTCACAGAAACAGAAATATAGATCAATGGAACAGGATAGAAAGCCCAGAGATAAGCCCACACACATATGTTTACCTTATCTTTGATAAAGCAAGCAAGAATATACAATGGAGAAAAGACAGCCTCTTCAATAAGTGGTGCTGGGAAAACTGGACAGCTGCATGTAAAAGAATGACATTAGAACACTCCCTAACACTATACACAAAGATAAACTCAAAATGGATGAAAGATCTGAACATAGGCCAGAGACTATAAAACTCTTAGAGGAAAACATAGGCAGAATACTCTATGACATAAACCACAGCAAGATCCTTTTTGACCCACCTCCTAGAGTAATGGAAATAAAAACAAAAATCAACCAATGGGACCTAATGAAACTTAAAATCTTTTCCACAGCAAAGGAAACCATAAACAAGACTAAAAGACAACCCTTAAAATGGGAGAAAATATTGGCCACCGAAACAACTGACAAAGGATTAATCTCTAAAATATACAAGCAGCTCAATATCAAAAAACAAACAACCCATTCCAAAAATGGGCAGAAAACCTAAGTAGACATTTCTTCAAAGAAGATATACAGATTGCCAACAAACACATGAAAGGATGCTCTACAACACTAATCATTAGAGAATTGCAAATCAAAACTACAATGAGTTATCACCTCACACTGGTCAGAATGGATATCATCAAAAAATCTACAAACAGTAAATGCTGGAGTGGGTGTGGAGAAAAGGGAACCCTCTTGCACTGTTGGTGGAAATGTAAATTTATACATCCACTATGGAGAACAGTATGGAGATTCCTTAGAAAACCAACAATAGAACTGCCATATGACCCAGCAATCCCACTACTGGGCATATACCCTGAGAAAACCATAATTCAAAAAGTGTCATGTACCACAATGTTCATTACAGCACTGTTTACAATAGCCAGGACATTGAAGCAACCTAAGTGTCCATCGACAGATGAATGGATAAAGAAGATGTGGCATATATATACAATAGAATATTACTCAGCCATAAAAAGAAACGAAATTGAGTTATTTGTAGTGAGGTGGATGGACCTAGAGTCTGTCATACAGAGTGAAGTAAGTCAGAAAGAGAAAAACAAATACCATATGCTAACACATATATATGGAATCTGCAAAAAACAAATGGTTCTCAAGAACCTAGGGGCAGGACAGGAATAAAGACACAGACATAGAGAATGGACTTTTGGACAGAGAGACGGGGAAGGGTAAGCTGGGATGCAGTGAGAGAGTGGCATGGACATATATACACTCCCAAATGTAAAATAGATTGCTAGTGGGAAGCAGCTGCATAACACAGGGAGATCAGCTCAGTGCTTTGTGACCACCTAGAGATGTGGGATAGGGAAGGTGGGAGGGAGACACAAGAGGGAAGGGATATGGGGATATATGTATACGTATAGATGATTCACTTTGTTATACCGCAGAAACTAACACAACAATGTAAAGCAATTATACTCTAATAAAGATGTTAAAAAAATGTTCCATGTTCTTATAGTATATGTTGTTGATTTTGTTAAATTTATTTAATTACATTTTAAATATAAATGCATGCAGGTTATAAAATTGCACTATGGGTTCTTTGTAAAATCATAAATAGAAAGACTCTGAACACTACATGGCAAAATAATGAATTTTGCTCCCCAAAGAACTTTCTAAGATTAATCCAGAGTCCATTCCTTTTTAAAGAAAATTAAGTGACCCATTTTTCTCTCTTCATTCATTATTTATGCAATAAACCCCATATGATTTAATGGTTTGTTTCAAAGTGAACTGTGCAAAGTCCTCTGCAAATGAAAATATTGCAAACTAAAAACTGGCTAGCTAGTGGGCTTTTGAAAATGTAAATGGACTTGTACCAGCACCGTGTACTCCACGTCTCATTCTTAACTTACTGCCCTTTCAGGGGGCAGGGCCAGTTTATGAATTCAGTCGTGTTTATGGTTAGATAAATCATCCTATATATGTTAAAGATTTCTGCAAGTTGACATTTCAGAAAAGGACAGATAACAAAGGAGGACAGGGGTGGGGTGTTGTTCCTTGTTCTCACAGCTGTGAGGACTGTTATTAGTGAAAGACACTAAGAATATATTTCGTTTTTGACAAGCAATCTCTGTCAAATGATGGCATGTCAGCATTTGATGATAGTTTGAAAAGAATGTCAGGTGCAGTAGAGGAAAGAATCACTGCTTTAGTGGCTGGTTAAAACAATGCATTACATTTGATTTCATCAAAACTAAAAGCTTCATTTCTTCTCATTCTTGAACAATGTTTTCTCTATTTTGGGGGTGGGGAGAAGAAAAAATAGTTTGATGTGAATCTATATTTGTTTCTTCCCTGCATCTATTTGCAATTACAAGTACAGCAGAAATATTTTAAACTCTCAGTTGCTATTACCGATCTAAACCCTGCATTTAGGACTCCCTTCAGTCTGACATATGTAGGATGGTAGTTTTTTAGCTGTTCAGTGTACGTAAAATCCTGTATGTTTAAAACTTTCCTAATATGAACTGTATTTTCTTTCTGGCTGAGGAAAGCAGCTATACTTTTAACCTGATCTAAAACAAACCACTAAATGTAGGAGAAGAGGAATTCTCACCTTGCCATTTACTAGCTATACAGCAGTCCCTCCCCTCTTATCTGTGGTTTTGCTTTCCAGTTTTAGTTACCTGTGGTCAACCGTGGTTCAAAAATATTAAATGGAAGTTTCCAGAAATAAACAATTCATAACTTTAAAATTTTGCTGCGTACTGAGTAGGGTGATGAAATCTCACACCCTCCCACTCTGTCCTGCCTGGGATCCCCAGTGATGGACATAATTGTTCCTGCCATCCAGCCATCGACATGGTCATGGCTTGATGACCCAGGATCATCTAAAGCAGATAATCCTTCTTCTGACATCTTATCAGAAGGTCAGTAGTAGCCTAACGTTACATCGCAATATGCAGTCGTTCACCTCACTCCATCTCATTGCCTAGGCACTTTATCATTTCACATCATCACAAGAAGAAGGATGAGTACCGTACAATAAGATATTTTGAGAGAAAGAGGGAGGGAGACCACACTCACATAACTTTTATTACAGTATATTGTAACAATTGTTCCATTTTATTATTAGTTATTGTTGTTAATCTCTTACTATGCCTCATTTATAAATTAAGCTCTGTCATAAGTATGTATATATAGGAAAAAACACAGTCTATAGAGGGTTTGGTACTCTCCACAGGCGTCCATTAGGGATCTTGGAAGTCCCGTGGATAAGGGGGAACTACTGTATAAATTAGATAACTTGGACAAGTTACTGAGTGTGGGTGTGTGTGTGCATGTTTACGCATATGTGTTTTTCAGTCTTCAATGGAGGTACTAATAGGACCTACCTCACTGATGTGCATTCAGTGCGTTAATGTGAAGCACTTACAATATTGCCTGGCAGATAGTAAGTGTAGAGTAAATACAGGCTTCTGTTATTCATTATGTGCCAGTTAGAGTACTATATGCAGCATTCCATCTAAAGGTGGCACTGCAGGCTCTCGTTATTGAAACTGATTTGACAAATCAATAGTAGCCAGTAGTACAAAATGAATCCCTTAAGCACAGAGTCTGCAATTTAAAAATGCAGTTGGTCTAAAAGAGAATTGTTTCATAAGAAAACTCATTTCAGTAGAAGGTTCCAGTGCCAGCTTTTATCTCCAGGTGGATATGCAACCATGGGCAAGTCACTTCGATTTATAACATCCCAGGCATTGGAAACTAGTATTTGAAGCTAGTAAATTTGAACTAATTATAATTAGAGAAATTGAAGTCAGAAATCACATAGCTAATTGGTGGCAAATTTTGAACTCTCTGTGCAGTGTTATTCAATTTTACTGCGTTTATGCAGTCAACAGATATTTATTAGCAACAATGTCAAGCCAGTCCATCAATGTCAACATCTATAAAGTGAGATTGGGTAGACACATTATACGATGCACTTTCAGACTCTAAAATCCTCTTTCTCTGTGAAACAAAATTAGGAATCATTCTAACCAGTTAATTGATTCATTAAGTGTTTCAGAAGTGTGGATTAAACTTTGAGACAATTTACTTAAGGCATGGAGAATTCAGAAGCCCTGGTATCTACCCAACTTGGGGAAATAAGGCAATTTCTCTGAGCTTCAGTGTTTTCAGCTGAAGAGTTGGAATAATACATTGGAGGGCCATGATACATAAAAGAGCCAACGTGACTTGGCTCTACAAATTCTAGCTTTTCACTGTTCCTGCACCTAGAAGTTGGGGGTGTATAGAAATATTAACACCAAGTTTTATCCCATGTCTCCTCATTGCTCCAGTGTTTGTGAGGTTGGGTTTGTGAGGTAGTTGCTCTTTAGATATCAAAAGTTTCTTTCTATAAACTACATCGTAACATTATCGTTACTTTTCCTTCTTTACAATTACAAAATGTGAGTGCTATATGAGGACCGATCACTCAATTTTTGGTTGAGGAAGTTGAGAGATGGAAGTCTTAACAGCTAGCTGTTTGCAGCATAGGAGGTATATCCTAGTTCTTCTGAATTCTTATTTTCTGATTTGGTGTGAGTGATACTGAGTACCCACTTTCTCATACATTGTTAGGTGCTTTAACACAGGTCATCTTGAAACAAATATCACTATACTGTTTTATATCTTTGAGGTTATGTGATATCTTTGGATGCAATATTGTTATGTCTTTCTTGAGAATTGATACCTTTATCATTAAGAAATGTCCACATTAATCTCTAGTAACAACTCTTGACTTAACTTGGCTTTGTTTGATATTAGTATAACAATAGAAGTTGAGATTTACATGGTATAACTTCACACTTTCACTGTTAGTCTTTCCGTTTCCTAATGTTTTAGGGGATTCTTCTAAATAATATATATGGTAAGGTTGTAAAACGATCTATTGCTACAATTCTAGATTTTTACTTTTAAAAATTAGTCTAATTATATCCAATGTGATTATCAATAAACTGGATTCATAACTGCCATTATACTATTTGCTTTCTATGAGACCCTCATGTTTTAAGTTCTTTTGTCTCTTCTTTCTTACATCCTTTTGGAATATGTACCATTTCCAACATTCCATTTTCCTCTTTATTAACTTGCTTTTTATACCTACAGATACTATTGTGCACTATTGAATGTGTTAGTTTACCCTAAATATCACTACCTGCACGCAAGGCTTATTTTAGTCTAATGCAAATTATAACTGGTACAAATTTCCTGACTGTGTCAGGACCTGAGAAAACTTTAATTCTATTTAACTATTCTTGCCCTTTGTTATTACTGTTATGAATTTTAGTTCTTGTTTTGTCTTATATGCCACAAGACATTTTTATTACTGTTTTGAACAGACAATAGTCTGTCTGAGGTAGCAATTAAAGTATTTTCCCCAGGGCTTCCCTAGTGGCGCAGTGGTTGAGAGTCCGCCTGCCGATGCAGGGGACACGGGTTCGTGCCCCGGTCCGGGGGGATCCCGCATGCCGTAGAGCGGCTGGGCCCGTGAGCCATGGCCACTGAGCCTGCGCGTCCGGAGCCTGTGCTCTGCAACGGGAGAGGCCACAGCAGTGAGAGGCCCGCGTACCGCAAAAAAAAAAAAAAGTATTTTCCCCATAAAAGCATCCTCTAGTCTTGGCACTCTACATTTGATTTGTTCTTCTTATTCTAACTTCTTAAAGTAAAAAGCTTAGATCATTGATTTTATAGATCTCTTCCTCTCTAACCTTTCAACTTTAGCTACAGCTCCCAAATGTTTTATGATAAATTTTAATTATTCTTTTAACATATTTATATTTTTCCTTTTGACTTTTCTTAGACTAATGGGTTCTTTTGAGGTGTTTTTACTTATTTTTTTCTGCTAGATATCTTAATGTCATACTTCTAATATCATGTTGCCAGTGAACATGTTCCATGTGATTTCAGTCCTCTGAAATACACTGAGACATATGTTACCACATGGCATATAATCTATCTTAGGGAACATCTCTGTGCAGTAGGAAAAAAAGTGTATTTTTTGATTGGTGGATGTAGTTTTCTATAAATGTCAATCAGGTCAAGTTAATTGACTGTGGTTTTCAAATGTCCTGTATATTTGTTGTTGGTTTTTCCTTGATTTGTTCTATCAGTCACTGAGAGGAGTATTAAAATCTTCAAGCTTGTTTATTGATTTGTCTCTTCCTGAATTCTGTCAGCTTTTACTTAATGCACTTAAAGCTGTGTTCTGAGAGGAAATAAGCATTTTGAATTGTATCTTCTTGAGAGATTGATGCTTTTGTCATTGTAAAATGTCCCTCTTTATTTCTTTACTTTGAAGTCTACCTTAATATAGCCAAATCATTTTCTTGTTCTTGGCATTTGTATCCTTTATCTTCTGAAACCCTTCTATTTTGAACTCGGTAGTGTCTTTAAAGTGTTTCTAATGAACAATATATAGTTGAATTTTCCTTTTAAAAAATGTCCACTTTGATAATCCCTCTTTTCATTGTAGTATTTAGTCCATTGACGGAAAACTGCGGTGCCTCTAAATTTACTGTAATCCTTTCAAAATCCAACTATCTAAGGTAAACTGAGAGACAGGTATTTACTTAGGGGAAAGGAAGTTCTCCCGAAGACAGGCAAGCACCTATGACAGGGCCAACAGATAGGCAAATAGCCCAGCTTCCCTTTTGCAAGCAGAGGCAGGAGGGACAACCTTCTCACAAGATGTTCATGTATTGACAAATAATATCTACCCCTGTAGAAACCCACACCAGTTGCTGCTAAGGAAGCCTAGTCAACTAAATTACTAATGCACCAGTGTTGAGAATGGTTCTTAAAGCTCCTGCCACAAAACTTGAGCAGGGCTTAGGAATAAAAAGGTATATGACTGTCACCCCAGGACTTAGTTATACCTCTGTTACCAGTTAAAACAGATTAACAGAGTATGGCTACACAACAGGGATCTCAACTTCCCTGTTCCCAGCCGCTAGTGTCAAGATCCAAGTAGAATACAATCACTGCTATACTTTTTGAAATTCTGTATAAACTATAATATTCTGTCAATGTTAATGGCACTTGAAATGCCCTGTCAAAACAATTGCAGCTATGTTATGTGTAAAACATATTAAATAAGCTATGCAAACTTGTATTTTTCATTAAGTTTATATTCATTTTTTTCTTTTTTCTTTCCTATGGATGACCTTAAAAATAATTTTGTTTCTTAATTAAGATGCTATGCATAAACTCCTGAATAATTTAAGACAATTGTTCTTTTAAATAGTTGTTGATTACACCCTCCTGGCACAGTTATTGTATTATTACTGCACTTAGGAAAAATATGCTGTGCTATTTGGACTCAAAAATATTTCTGACATTTTAATGAACACACCACTTAGTTAGATTTTATGGAGTTTTTCAGTGAACCACAAAGGATTAAAAAATGTCATTCAAGGGTTGTAGATAATTAAACTGACTGAATATAAGATGCTTCATATGAAAATGAAAATTATGTATGAATTTTGTTGAGCTGGAAATGTGTTTTACTAAATGACTTTAGAGTTGTTAATTTTAACTACAAGACAAAGAGAATCAAGGGGATACCTTGTTCTCATCTCAATTTGTGCCATTTGCATAAGCTATTTTATTGTTCAATACCTCCTATGAGTTTTCATTTTGGCCCTTGAATAAATTAAGTATCATGGTAAATAAATAAATGTCAACTTTGAGATACTATTAAATATATGTATTATAATACACCTGATGGGAAATTGGTGCAAATGAGTCTCAAAAGAGCTCATAGATCAGGATTCCAGTCAGATTTTCATAGAAATAAGTTTTAGATAGATATAGTTTTCAGAGAAGAAAAGGTAAGACTTCTCATCAGTTGCAAAATAATGATTTTACCTGCTTATCTACAGTACTATAGTCTTTTAAGTACCTCTGCTATAATTGTAACTTCCTGTATCTACAAATTTGATTATTGTTTTATTTCCATGGATCATTAAGTTTTCCTATTCCAGCAGATATCCCTGTCGTCAAGTTCCTGAGGGACCTCAGCTTGTTATTTTCTGTGTCAGTCGTGTGCATTTTATATTTACTATTAAATATTTGAATAACGACACATTTCTCCAGGTGGCTGTAGGTTTGATTGTGATAAACCTCTCTGGAGAATTCTCTGAGCTTTCACATCTGGTGGAATACTCTGATGAGAACATCTCTAATGAGGAATTCCTGGAACAAGAAATTACAGATTATCTGTTTTTCAGAAGGCATGACAAGCTAGTGAATGCCTTTTTTTTTTTTCAGATCAAAAGTCAAATTCTCAATTCAATAAGTGAAGATTTCTGAACCAATTATTGTTTTTTCTAAGTTCATTGATCATATATTTCCATTATATTAGCTATTTCTGTCTCTGAAATATCTTGACATAGAAATTGTTTCAAAACATATATTACTAACGGTGATCATGTATGCCTTTATTTAAAGCATGCCATTTATTTCATAATCTCATAATTCAAATATTTTAACACATTTCATCAAACTTATAATGCTTTCTATACCCGAGAAAATAAAATTCTTAAAATTTATGAAATTTTATCAAAGTAGTTGCTTAAAGAGAAAATACTATTTTATAATATAGTTCCATAAAAATGACATTTTCTAGCTATTGCTTTTGGTAAGAGGTTAATAGCCTAAATTTGTGGAAAGAAAAAAAAGACAATGACAAGCATGTGTTTTGCAGTCATAACTAAAATGTGTTTATAAAGAATTGTACACTCTTGCACAGAAATTATGCACTTCCATTCTTAAAAAGTAATTATTTCTCATCTCAGATTGTGCTAATTTTCAAGTTGGGCTAATACAGTGTTTTCTTCTGAATCCGAATATCTTTCCAGGTAAAGTTACTAAGAAATCATAAGTTCAAATTTTTACCAGTTCTTGATTGAACACTAAGACTCTCAGAAACTTAGGAGCAAGGAAGAAACATCCTTCATTTGTCATAAATAGACTAGGAAATGCTCCAGTAAACACCACAATATGTCAGTGGTTTAACGTAACACAAATTTATTCTCTCTCACCATACAGGTCCCACCTGCATCAGCAGGACCCACACACAGGCTGATCCAGACTCCATGTAGCAACAGCACATTGTGCCACAGACAGTCTTTGTCACTGCTTCAGAAAAGGGGAGCCCCTGTGGAATAAACCTTGGAAAGTTTACCTCCTCAGGCAAGAATTGGTACGTGTCACTTCTGTTCATATTTCATTGGCCAGAACTAGTAACATGCGCCTGCTTAACTGAAAGCGTGCCAGGAAATGTGTGTGGGGGGTTGGAGAGGAGAAATATTTGGCAAACATCACTGACCCTGCCACATGGCTGGCTGCCATCCTTGGCAACCTGGCTGTCACAATATATAGGCACAAATCCAAGTCCCCTGAGGGAAAGTCATACATTATAAAATAATAACTGAAAGCTTGGGAACAAATAATTTTCCTCCTATAGAAGACCTAACTCTTGTTTTCTATAAATAAGACCTAACTCTTGTTTCCTATAAATAACCTGAAAATTTAAGAAAATAGAAAAAAATCACTTTATTTCTAGAAATGACATATCAATTTATTGTTTCTTGTCTTTGTTTCTAATGTGGGTGACAACTTCTTGATAAGATATGCTCTTCATTTTTCTTTCTCCCTCTCTCCTTTCTTTCTTTCTTTCTTTCTTTCTTTCTTTCTTTCTTTCTTTCTTTCTTTCTTTCTTTCTTTCCTTTCTTTCTTTCTTTCTTTCTTTCCTTTTTTTCCTTTCTTTCTTCTTTCTTTTCTTTCTTTCTCCATGATGTGGATTTAACAGAGTCCAGAGCTGGATTTGAAATAGAGACTGCTTGAAACTAAAATAAAACTTACATGAATATGTGTGGAAGGTTGAAGAGCCAATTAAATACAAATGACAGGCAAAGGGAAAAGAGAAATACAAGAAAGGCAGATTTTGTCTCATGTGTGTTAGATTTTTGTAGCTGCTGTAACAAAATACCACAATCCTGGTGGCGTAGAACAGAAACTTACTCTCTCACAGCTCTGGAGACTAGACAGCCAAAGTCAGTACCATTGGGTCAAAATCAAGATGTTGGCAGGGCTGTGCTTCCTTTGGAGGTGCTAGGAGAGAATCCTGCCCTGTCTGTTCCAGCCTCTGGTGGCTGCTGGCATTCCTTGACTTGTGGACCTATCACTCAGTCTTTAAGTCCAGCACCTTCAAATCTTTGTATGCTCCATCTTTATATCACCTTCTCATTTGTATATGTGTCAAATCTCCCTCTGCCTCGCTCTTATAAGCACACCTGCGATAGCATTTAGGGTCCACCCGGATAATCCAAGATAATCTTCCCATCTCAAGATTGAGAACTTAATCACATCTGAAATGATACTTTTTTTTTAACATCTTTATTGGAGTATAACTGCTTTACAATGGTGTGTTAGTTTCTGCTTTATAACAAAGTGAATCAGCTGTACATACACATATATCCCCATATCTCTTCCCTCTTGCGTCTCCCTCCCTCCCACCCTCCCTATCCCACCCTTCTAGGCGGTCACAAAGCACTGAGCTGATCTCCCTGTGCTGTGTGGCTGCTTCCCAGTAGCTAGCGATTTTACTTGAAATGATACTTTTTAAAGTAAGGTAACATCCTCGAGTTCCAGGTATTAGGACCTGATAGCTTTGGGAGTCATTATTCAGTCTACTACAATACATCATGGGAAAGCTTTCTTTAATTTGTGCCCTAAGCCTAAAGAAATTTGGATAAACAGAGGGAGATCCAAAGAGAGAATGTCTTTAAATAAAATAATCTAGGAAGAATTCAGGCAGAGCTGGCTTTGTGCCTGGGGACTCTACAGTTTTCTTTGCAGTATCGGTTAAGGGGCATTGAGAAATCTATCTGACAGAAGGTGTTAACTCCTACCTAAGCTTGTTACTTTCCTCAGAGTCACTCTAGGCAGAAAGGAAGCACAACGAGAGTACCAGTAAATTTAAAACACTGAAAACAGTGTTACTTGATTCTTTATTTTTTCTGTGATGAGTGGTTTGAGTTCATCTGACTTTCAGACAAAAAAGAAAGAGAGGTGTGGAAGTCATGGCAGAACTAAAGCATCATGGATTTTTAGTAAAAACTTTTAAAGGGGGAACATGTATTATTATTAATGTACCAAACACACAAAGGAATGCTTTGTTTATGTTCATATTTAAACAAGGAACCAGCAAGGCCTGGCCTTGTTAAACCCAGAGTATCAGACATATCCACTGTTACTCTTGGGTATTTGCTTATGGGGAGAGAGATTTCCAGGACTTACTTTACTTCTCACCCCTGCTTCTCTCTTACTTCAGATTATCTTCTGTTCTATGAGAAGAACACAGAGCTGTTATGTCTCATGGACTTAGAAGTTCAAACCACTGGTCAGGAAATGCTCAGCACGTATTGGCTTGAGAAATCCCAGGAAAGCCTTCAGTCTGTCTGTTTGGGTGAAATGCTGCTCTTGGAGCTGCCAACACTGGCTACAGGGCAGAGTCATCACATGGGAGAAACACCCTTTCTACTGGCTTACCTTCTGTACGAGGTCCTTCCCAGAGGGTGCGGGAATCTTCGTAGAAAGAAAATCCCCCATTTTATATCTACCTCCATTTTTATTATTAACCACGATAAAACTGCCTTTTAAAAAGCTGATCATATCAGACACTTCCCTGCCACTCACACTTTGCAGGGTGTCAACCTTCCTCGTTTCCCATGGCCCCAAACAGGCCTTACTCTGCATTTGAATTTGTGTTCTCTCTGCCTGGAATGATCACTCTCCTTCAGGCCCCCTTAACAGGGAAAACTTTGACTTAAACCTCAGGTCTCGGCTTCACTGTCCTTTCTTCGAGAAGTCATTCCTGTTGTCCACTCCTACACAAGCGCACAAGAAATAAATTTCAGCCAAAATTTCTGGAGGGGGAAAACTGAAGCAGTCAGAGAGCTTTTCATGGAGACCATACAATGGGCTTGAGTCTTACGATGGAATGATGGGAAGAATGATAACGCCACCAACGTTAGGAAAAGAAAATACAGAAGGGAGATGTTTCACTTCCTGGTAGGAAGAGCTGACTGCATATCCCGGGCAAAGACATTTATTCCTCTGTGATTTATTATTTGACCCTTTCTTTTTCTTCTGCCTCTCACTTGCAGGCTTTCAGGGAGCACTTTGTTCTACTTATAATTCTCACTGCAAGATACTGTCACCCAGCCTTTTTGTCAGAGCCTGTAACTGCACTCAGCTCAGGAAAATCAGTGAATCTAATCAAATAAGTAAACCTCCATGATTAATTATTCTATCTCAAATAAAGAAATCAAGCTTATAACACACTAAATGGATCAGTGGGAAAAATGGAGAGTATTAAAGAATTTTTATTCAGATTATTTTCCATAAATACTTCCAGTACAGAAAAGTCATTATGTTAATTTATTTTCTACCTCCCCAAATACTTTCCTCATTTGCATACTCATTTATTTACAGAGGAAACATTTATTGAATGCATCTTACGTGCAGGGCACCAGGCGAGGCACTAGTCTCATTTATATTAACTCTGGATCCCAATTCAGGCTATAATTATGTGGCACCCAGATCAGTTCCATAGCATAGAAGATTGCAGGAAGGCTAATTTGCCCTTCAACAAACCTACAGCTGACTTCTCCTATTTGCTACATTACTGAAATGGCCGCATCATTCAGTGCAGACAGCATTGCAAGAGTATGAATCCGATACCACAGTAAATTCAACAACAAGCTTAAATAATACTGCCGAAGGGGAGAAAATGAGCTAGGTAAAAGAACCCTGTACATCTGATACACAGACTTTTCAGATAGCTCGATTCTGACATTTCTGGTGCAACAAGACAAAAGATTGATATGGTTTTCCTCTGTGAAATGGTAGTGCACAAGAAATACATTTTCATGGCTCATATTCATATCTGAACAAAATTTTCCTCATCCCCTCAAACTGTTATTCACTGTACTACAGGCTATAAAGGGATTTTCATCTGCTTTATCTTCTTGGCTTTTCCTGCTGTTTTTTAATTAAAGTTTAAAGAATTAAGAACCAGGGATGCTGGGGTTACACTAGAATGAGAAAAGATCAAGCCACCAAATCCACTGAGGTGTAATGGGTCACAGGCTGATTCTGGAATTATCATTCACGATGCCTTTTTTTTTTTTTTTTTTCCAGTCTAAAGACTAAGCATTAATGTCTTTAAAAACTGGACAGATTGGGCTTCCCTGGTGGCGCAGTGGTTGAGAGTCCGCCTGCCGATGCTAGGAGACATGGGTTCGTGCCCCGGTCCGGGAATATCCCATATGCCGCGGAGCGGCTGGGCCCGTGAGCCATGGACGCTGAGCCTGCGCGTCTGGAGCCTGTGCTCCACAACGGGAGAGGCCACAACAGTGAGAGGCCCGCGTACCGCAAAAAAAAAAAACTAGACAGATTATAGAGATTAGAGTTCCAGGTCAGTTTCACAGAGTAATACTATCTGGAAAAAGACATACTTTTAGAAGTATTTTGAGTCTATTTTATGCATCATCCCTGTCAATTTTGGTTATTGATGAGTAATAAAATTTTCAGTTTCTCACATAGTTTAAGAATATTTGATTCCACTTCAAATGGCAGTTTGGGAAATTTAAACAGATATTCATATTTATAAAGCTAAAATCTATGAAAACACAATGTAGTGCTGAATCTGGTTTTGGTATTTTGAACATTCAGTTCAGTAAAACTACAGTTCAAATAGCTGGTGGACAGTGCTTACTGCAGGTGGGAGCCGGTCAGATGGGGGCACAGGCGGGGCTGCCCTCGTGGGGACAACTGTGGCAGGCAGGGGTGCCATGGGGCCCCGACCGCCCAGGCCCCCATGCCTGGGACCTGCGGGCCATTGCTTCTGCTTTGTTCCCCCTACATTTTTAAAAATTGAAGTATAGTTGCTGTACAATATTATATAAGTTACAGGTGATTCACACTTTTTAAAGGTTATACTCCATTTATAGTTACTATCCAATATTGGCTATATTCCCCATGTTGTTCAATATATCCCTGTAGCTTATTTTATACCTAATAGTTTGTACCTCTAATGCCCTTCCCCTATATTGCCCCTCCCCCTTTTCCTCTGCCCACTGGTAACCACTAGCTTGTTCTCTATTGTGAGTCTGCTTCGTTTTTGTTATCTTCACCATTTTGTTGTATTTTTTTAGATTCCACATATAAGCGATATCATACAGTATTTGTCTTTCTCTGACTTATTTCACTTAGCATAATGCTCTCCAAGTCCATCCATGTTGCTGCAAATGGTGCTTTGTCCCCTTTTGGACCTGCGTCCACAGGCTGCCTCTGCCTGTGGCCAGACCAAGATGGGGTGGTGGGGAGAAGTCCCTGGAGATGGACTCCAGGCTGCTGCAGAAACACAAGTGCAAGGGCAAAAGTATGTCCTCACCAGCCACAGGCTGTGCATTATGTCCGCCTTCCGTCCTGTGCCTGGGTGGTGACTCCATTGAGCGAGGCTGGGACGGGTGTGAGGTCTGCCTGGGGCAGCAGGTGGTTAGAAGGGCCTGGCGGACGTGGGGGGAGAATGGGAGCAAGAAGCGAGGTGGCAGGGGCTGGTCAAGGGCAACATTGCCACTGGCTTTTATTCCTCCCTCCCTCCTCAAAGCTAGTCCTAGGCTGTTCCCAGGTCCAGCAGCACCCACATGACCACTCGCTGGTCCTCAGAGGATAGGGACAGGCCTCCACTGGTTGGCCCTTCTGCCATTTTCAGCCTCAAAAGACAAGTCCCTTCTCTCTGGGCCTCAGGCTCCCTGGAGGCAAAGGAAGTGGCTGGACTCCTCAATCCTGGCATCCAGTTCAGCTGTGGCTGTAACCCTTTCCTCCTCTGCCTATTCTCTTTGGCTGCTTGTGCGACACCCTGTTCCAACCATTCTTATTTCCATATTTCCCACAGAAAGTTTCTGTGGGAAAACAGAACCGTATCTGAAGTTTCCAGATACGCTGCTCCAGGTTTTCCTGAGCCCTTCAGCCTCAACCTTCACCGTGTTATACAGCTCCCACCCTGACTCCTACAGCTGGTGCAGTTTTGAGACATGAGGAATGAAATCTCTAGCAAACCTCCATGTCTTGAAGACACGATTCTTTGCTAGGAAAGCTGCCCCTCTGTCCTCCCCTGAAGATCCATGGCACCTTGTGTACTCACCTGCATCTCAGTTAGGCTTACAGTGGATGGAGACTACTGACATCCAAGACCTCCGACTTCTCTGCCAGAGGGGTCTTTCCCTGAGGGCAGGCCTGGGTCTCCTCCTCTCTGTGCCCTGGCTCAGAGCAAGAAGTGATGGGGAAATGGGTGCTCCTGTAGACCCGGTTCTGCTCTGAACAATTTCTCCAATGATAATGGTTCCTGTAAGTCTGGAGAGGCCATTTCTTGCTCAGTGCCCCAAATGAAGGAGGGTCTGAGCAGAAACTGAGAATCCTTCAACCTACTGTGAGATTCTGGGCTTGAAGAAACAATGTTAAAAAAATAAGCATTATTAGTGAAGTCCAAAGCCACTAGGGAAAGAATCCCTTCCCTCCATTCATTCTTACTATGTATTTAGAGATGTGTTACTAAATATCTATGGAGCAACTATGCATAAATACAAATATGTAAATGTGTTAGGGATGTATTACTGTAGGACTGTCTTAGTCTGTTCCAGCTGCTATAACAAAATACCATACACTGGCTAGTTTATAAACGGCAGAAATTTATTTCCCACAGTTCTGGAGGCTGCAAGTCTGAGATCAGGGTGCCAGAACATTCTGGTTCTGGTCTGGGCCCTTTTCCAGGCTGCGGACTCCTGACTTCTTACACCCTCACAGGGCAGAGAACAGAACCATTGAAGCAAGCTTTCTCCTGATTCTTGGAAGAGCACTAATGCCATCCGTGAGTGTTGACCCTTATAACCTCCTCTAATTCTAATGACCTCCCAAAGGCCCCACCTCCTAATACCATCCCATTAAGGGTTAGGCTTTCAGCATATGAATTTGGGGGAACACAGTCAGTCGTGGCAAGGACCATGGAGATACATTTCTTATATTAGTGTGTGTACCGATTTTATCTCCTAGTTCATCTTATAGTAAAAAAATAACTGCTGGCCCTTTGATTTTCTCTATCTCCTACATTCCCCTGTATTTAAAAAAGTGAAAAGACATAATAAACTAAAGTTTTTAAAAGTTACAGCTCTACAAGCTGACTGCAACTATTTTCATTTTAGGCTCATTGTTTTCTGTACTTGTGTATGCCTTTCATGCTGCAATGGTCATGCACAGACTATTATTGTATTCTGAAGTTCACGTAATAGATTTTCTTGAAACGAGAGGAAAAAACATCATAATCAGTTTTAATGTTTGTATAATATGTCATTTGGTAATTTCAGGGACAGTTTATGAAATGTTAGAATCTATCGTTATTTAGTGAACACTCTTTAGTTGAGCAGGAATTTTATGGAGCAGGCACTGATTTTACCACAAAATATATATTCAATTTAATTAACATTTAAATCAGGTGTGTTTTCATAGGTTTCAGGGCTTCTTGCTTGCTGTTTTTGGCATTGTAGTGTCAAAACATTTTCATTTTTTAGGAATCAGAATAATCTCCTGTTTGTGTAGTGATTTATATAGACGATTTCTGCTTATGTTTCATCAATTAAAAGAAAAATAATCTGAGTTAGGGAGGAAATTTATTATTGTTCCCATTCTTTTTTTTCTTTTTTTCCTTTGGCTATGCTGGGTGGCATGAAGACTCTTAGTTCCCTGACCAGAGCTCGAACCCGGGGCCCCTGCAGTGGAAGTGTGGAGTCCTAACCACTGGACCGCCAGGGAAGTGCCCCCCATTCTTTTTTTTTTTTTTTTTTTTTTTTTTTTGCGGTACGCGGGCCTCTCACTGTTGTGGCCTCTCCCGTTGCAGAGCGCAGGCTCAGCGGCCATTGGCTCACGGGCCCAGCCGCTCTGCAGCATGTGGGATCTTCCCGGACCGGGGCACGAACCCGTGTCCCCTGCATTGGCAGGCAGACTCTCAACCACTGCGCCACCAGGGAAGCCCGCCCCGCACCCCCAGGTTCTTGACATGAGGAAACTGAGGATCAATTAACCATGCCAATTGTTAGCTTGCACACATTTGCCCTCAGCTTTGGACTCCAGCAATTCCAGAACAGCAGGCAAAGTTCTGTGTGACATCCGATTACAATGGCATAGAAAATATCTAGACCCTTATACACCAAGCTGTCATCAATGGTTATATCTGGGAAGTTATTTTGTAGATGGGATGGAAAGAAGAGTGACATTTCTATTTTTATTGGATCCATACTGTACTGTCTGCATCTTTTGCACAGACATGTGCTCTTTATATGAAAGAAAAATTAATTAATGTTCCTCTAGAGTCCCCCTACATGGCAGAGATCACACTGTCCGCTATCATCGTAAATCTTGCTTTTCTGTATTTTCTTAGTCATTGATGATGCTCTGAAACCTATACCATTGTGCTCTACATAGCACATTTTTACTAGGATGCTAATGAATCAGCTACTAAACAATCATTTACTGCACACCAGCAAAGTACACAGTAATGCACTAAGTACCAGTGCACTGAGTACCATCAGAGCAAGCACATATATTTTTAATGGCACTCAAAACTTCCCATAGAAAAATATGAAGATTTTAACACTTCTTTATGACATGACTGACCAAATAAATGTGCACTGACGCCTTAGCTCTATCGCATTGATTTCCTGAGCACGGCTGCATAAGGAATTAGATCCCTACCAGGTTCAAACATTATCTTAATGCAACTATTTTATCTTGGGAAAAGAAAAATGAAACTAAGATCATGAACATTTATGGACATTGTTATCACGTAATACCTATTGGACTTTAAAAGAATAAAGTGTATTCACATTCCCTTGTAACTACATATTTCTGTAATATAAATACTCATGTATAATATTTTGAAACATTAAAATTCATGCAGCTCCTTTAATCAAAATCACGTGTATGTGTTATGATAGGTGCAAGTGGAATGAATCGGGTGTAAGTTTTGTTTTTTTCCTCTCATTGTTTCCGTCCTCTTCTCCACCCCATGTGCCCACTTATTGAATTATAGAATCTTAAATCCAGAAGGGCTCTTAGAGGCCTAATTTTCTCATTTTACCCATGAGGAAACTGAGGGGTAGAGAGGTGACTGCTGCCATAGATGATAAGGGGCAATTTCAACACTAATCTCTGTAACCTTCTTTCTCTCTCTTCGCCGAGAACTGAAGATAGTCCCATTGGTGTTGACAAGGAAAGTTAGAGTTGAAACTGTCACATACTTTCCAAATAAGGCAACCTAAACACAAATCATGTTTTGAGCAAGCTGCATTCACTGTTCACACATATTCAGCTTTTAATTTACTAAAATGTTTCCGTTTCCTTATATGTGCTGCTTTTAAACTAAGTAATCTCTATTTCACCTGGGTATCTATGTGTGCATAAGTTTGTATGTGCAAGTGAGCACATACACATGATTGTGTCTTAAACCTGGTTTCAGTGAGTTCATCAAATCCTTATAAGAAGTGACGTGCTAATATCAAGGCTACAAAGAGGAAAAGAGGAATAGGGCACAACCGACGCTTTTCATCTGGGTATGTAGAGGCAGACCTCATTT
The DNA here is from genome assembly GCF_011762595.2 of Tursiops truncatus. Taxonomy (NCBI): domain Eukaryota; kingdom Metazoa; phylum Chordata; class Mammalia; order Artiodactyla; family Delphinidae; genus Tursiops; species Tursiops truncatus. The sequence goes on along the minus strand of NC_047034.1, from coordinate 13,181,315 downwards.
TATTGCACTTTGCTTTATTGAGTTTCACAATATTGTTGTGGATTTTACAAATTCAAAGTTTGTGGCAACCCTGCACTGTCAGATTATGGTTAACAGTTTTTAAAATTTTTATTGGAGTATAGATGATTTACAATGTTGTATTAGTTTCAGGTGTACAGCAAGGTGAATCAGTTATACATATACATATATCCACTCTTTTTCAGATTCTTTTCTCATATGGGCCATTACAGAGTATTGAGTAGAGTTCCCTGTGCCAGGCAGTAGGTCCTTATTAGTTATCTACTTTATATATAGTAGTGTGTAAATGTCAATCTCAATCTCCCAATTTATCCCTCTCCCCTTTTTCCCCCGGTAGATGGTTAGCACTTTTTGGTAATAAATAATTTTTAAATTAAGGTGTGCATATCTTTTTAGACAAAGTGCTATAACACAATAGACTGCCGTATAGTGTAAACATAACTTTTATAAGTACTGGGAAACAAAGAATTCATGTGACTCAGTTTTTTGGGGCTATTTGCTTTATTGCAGTGGCCTGGAAACACACCTGCAATATTTCCGAGGTAAGCCTGTACAGCTTGGTGGTGGACACATATATGAAATAATTTAATATACATGTTTAATACTGTGATAGAGGTATGTTTAGATTGCAGTGAGAGTACCCAGCCCCGTCTGAAGCATTCTTTGATGGTGGTCAGTTTACAACCTGTTAAAGAAATAATGTGATACATACGTGGGCTCTTGATGGAGGAGTCCAGGGCTGAAGAAAAGAAATGAAAAAAGAAATCATGTGAGTACAACGTGCACACTTTGGTGTTTGTGGAGAGCTACATGGAATACTATATTTGTGGAGTGTGGTGGCAGGGTAATAAAGAATAAGGCAGTAAGGAGGACATGAAGGACCAGAGACACTGGACATTATTTTTCAAGCTGTGGCAGCACCTGAAGTATTTTAAGCCAGTAAAGACAGTCAGTGTTTCATTTTCCATCCTTCAGACAGAGGTTTGGAGAATGGGTTTAAGGGTTCATGATTAGCTGACAGGGAATCAATGAAGGTTTTGCCTCATTCCAAGAAACAGGCAGTAGGCAAGTGAATTGTACTTATTTTAGTAGGAATGGTTGGAGGGAAAGATTGATAGATATTGAAATCAGCAGGATCTGCTGATTAGTGAGAGAGTGGGGAGTGTCAAGACTAACCATCAGGTTTCTTTTTCTTTAAACTGAGTTGGAGTTGATTTACAGTTTTGTGTTAGTTTCAGATATACAGCAAAGTAATTCAGTTATGTGTGTGTATATATATGTATACACACATACATATATATCTTTTTCAGATTCTTTTCCATTATAGGTTGTTATAATATAGTTCCCTGTGCTGTACAGTAAATCCTTGTTGTTTATTTTATATAGAGAGTGTATATCTGTTAATCCCAAACTCCTAATTTATCCCTCCCCCCTTCTTTCCCCTTTGGTAACCATAAATTTGTTTTCTATGTCTGTGAATATGTTTCCATTTTATAAATAAGTTCATTTGTATCTTTTTTTAGATACCACATATAAGTGATATGATATTTGTCTTTGTCTGATTTATTTCACTAGGTCTGATCATCTCTAGGTCCATCCATGCTGCTGCAAATGGCAGTATTTCATTCTTTTTTTATGGGTGAGTAATATACCACTGTGTACATATACATCTTCTTTATCCATTCATCTGTTGATGGACACTTAGGTTGCTTCCACTTCTTGGCTATTGTGAGTATTGCTGCTATGAACATAGCATATGAACATACATTTAGATTTTTAAATTATAGTTTTGTCTGGATATATGCCCAGGAGGGGGATTGCAGGATCATATGTTGCTGGAAGCTTTCTTTTTCTTTAACTCTTCTGTTTTTCTCACATTCATTCTTTGATGCTGGGGGTTCCTTGAGTGGTGAAATTGTTTTGCAAATCTCTTGATAATAATTATTCTGTTCCATCTGGCTGAGACATGTGTTCATGGTTCTTCTGTTTCTTTAGAGCATGTAAAATCTGTGGGAAGACTCGATCCCTCCACTGGTTCTTCTGTCTCTAACTTCTACCATAACCTACTGCTTCACCTACCAGTACGTGACCTGAGTCAATGTATTGTAATGTCAAGTAGATAGATAAAACAACATTGGCTAGTGACCAGCTTTACAGTGAGAATATATTTTCTTATTATTTTAATCAGGTTTAAACCCACACCGAAAACAAAGTATAATTGTTTTAAATTGAAATCTCATTCTTAACTAGTATAAATTAATGTATGTTTAATAGATGATATTGTAGTGGCTAGTAAGGAACTGCTAATTCTTTGGTTTGATATGGCTTTTTTCTTAAGTAATTATTTTATAATTAGTACTAATTTATAGTAAAGAAATGTCTTACTAATGAAAAAATACTGAATAATATATTGACTAAAAGCATAATTAGTCAATGAATTAATGATTTAGCACAATTTGAGAGTAATAATAATTAAATTCATGTTATTTTGACTCTGACATGGAAATACATCATGTACAAAAAATTTTGGAGTACACGGTATTTTTTACAGAAAAATTATGCATTTATATTTCAAAAGCAGAGACAGAAATATTCCAAGTATATTATGGAAAAGCTCTATTTTCTGCTGATTTACTATGCATTTGGGACATATGAATCTAATTAGGTAAACATGTCAACCATTCAGTCCAGTTAATGTCATTAAACATTATACAACTTAAAAATATATTCCTTGTTTGAAAAGTTAACCATTAATGATAATCATCATCATCATCCTGATTCAATAATCACAAGTCAGGGCATGAATATAAGGCTGCCAAGAATATTCGACCCTAGATTTATTTTAGTTTTGGTGACAAAAATAGGTTTCCTTTACCAGATTCTATTATTTCAATATATGGATTTAAGAATTTCATATTTTCATAGATACATAATACATAATAAGGTTAGAAGAGAATTAAAATATAACAATTTAAAATAGAGAACAAGAACAATCTGTATTAAATTAGAGAATATTATAGTACATGTATAATCATGACCTAATTGTAATCAGTACACAAAAGGCATTTAGGTAAGGGATGGATCACTATGGACGGACTTCTGAAGTCAGCTCCAGTGAATGCAGGCTTTGAGCTGGGCCTCCAGTGGTTACATAAGATTCACAGAGAAAATGAAGCTGCTTCAGATTTTGTGAAAAGCACAGGCAGAGGGGGAAATGAGCACAGGCTAGATAGAGTAGCACTGTCTACTAGAAATAATAATGTCAGCTGTAAATGCAAACCACATAGGTAATTTTCTTTTTTTTTTTCAGGATATTGAATATTACAGGATATTGAATACAGTTGCCCATGCTGTACAATAGGACCTTGTTGTTTATCCATTCTATATGTAATAGTTTGCATCTGCTAATTCCAAATTCCCAATCCATCCTTCCTCCACCCCTCCTCCTTGGCAGCCACAAATCTGTTCTCTATATCTGTGAGTCTGTTTCTGTTTCGTAGATAAGTTCATTTGTGTCATATTTTAGATTCCACATATAAGTGATATCATAAGGTATTTGTCTTTCTCTGTCTGGCTTACTTACTTAGTATGATAATCTCTAGGTCTATCCATGTTGCTGCAAATGGCATTATTTCATTCTTTTTATGCCTGAGTAATATTCCATTTTATAAATATACCACATCTTCTTTATCCATTCATCTGTCAATGGACATTTAGGTTATTTCCATGTACTGGCTATTGTAAACAGTACTGCTATGAACATTGGGGTGCAAGCTATCTTTTCAAATTATAGTTTTGTCCAAATATATGCCCAGGAGTGGGATTGCTGCATCATATGGTAGCGGCATACGGTAGCTCTATTTTTAGTTTTTTGAGGAACCTCCATATTGTTTTCCATAGTGGATGCATCAGATTACATTCCCACTGACAGTGTAGGAGGGTTCCTTTTTCTCCACACCCTCTCCAGCATTTGTTATTTGTCGACTTTTTATTCTGATCTGTGTGAGGTGATACTTCATTGTAGTTTTGATTTGCATTTCTCTAATAATTAGCCTCATAATTTTCCATTTTATAGTGGTCACATTAATAAAAGTTAAAGCAAACGAATGAAATTTAACTTAATATACTTTGTATAGCTCAGTATATTCGAAATACTGTGGTTTGAACATGTGATCAACATGAAAATTATCAATGAGATATTTTACATTTTTATACTAATGCTCTGAAATCCAGTAAATATTTTACACGTATAGCACATCTCAATTTGGACTAACAATATTTCAGGTGTTTAATATCCACATGTGGCTGGTGGGTACTGAAAGTTCAGCCTTAGATGGTTTCCTCAGGCCTGGCTGGCTATTCGTTCTCATCCACGTTTTTGAGTGAAGAATTTCTTAGTGGAGTCATATAATGGGTTTACGAGAAAATAAGAAAAGCAGGAAATATCCTGATAATTTAGAACAATGTATAAATATTATAAAAGCCTAACCCAAAGGGCTCTTTTGGGACCCTATCTTATTGGACCTTTCTGCTGCATTTGCCACCATAAATTACTTCTTCCTTCTTAAAACTACACACTGATGGTTCTCTCCTATTTCATCTGTTACACATTTTGTGTCTTAGTTGGGTCCTCTTTCTCTGCTCTTCAATGTTGATGTTTTACAGGGTTCTCTTTTTTGATCCCCACTTTGTCCTCACCCCACAGACTCTCCCAGAAGTAGCTCAAGCTCTTATATATGCTGATGTCTCTCAAATCTTATCTCTAGGCCTCACCTCTTTTGTTAACTTTTATTTCCAGATGCCTGTTGGATATGTCTAACTGGCTGTTTTACAAGCATATGAACCCATCATCCTTCCTTCAACACACATATATTCCTCTAGTCCATAGTTCACGTTGTGCCACCACCATCTACTCAATTAGAAACATGATGGTAGACTTCATCAAAAGTCTACAAATAATAAATGCTGGAGAGGGTGTGAAGAAAAGGGAACTCTCCTACACTGTTGGTGGGAATGGTTGAGAATGTAAACTGGTGCAGCCACTGTGGAGAACAGTATGGAGGTTCCAGTCCAAGCGAATTTCCATCAGTACTTTTCTTCAAATATCCAGAGATGACCCAGACTACTGTGGATGGGTCCCACCTGAAGGCCAAAGTGGTGGTTGCAGGACCCATGTTTACGACAATATGGTGGTTGATTGCCTCAGAATCCTAAAGGAAGACCTTGTGGACCTAGTGGCATGGGGTATTGGGATACTGTGTATCAAGGTGAATGGCCAGAGAAGGAGTTCATCATTTGTAAAATGTGGTGACTGATATTTTCTTCCATGCTTTTGGCTTCTAAATTTATCTACCTATTTTAGTCTCTTGAATTTCACACTTATGTTTAAAAGTGTTAAAAAGATATAGATAGAGAGAGAGAGAAAGAGAGAATTACTAAAATGAGAGTATTGACTATGAATGAGAAAGCAAAAAATGTTAATTGTTATGAGCAGGAGAAAAATATTGGATTGACCAAAAAGTTCGTTTGTGTTTTTCTGTAACCTGAACGAACTTTTTGGCCAACCCAATAGTTTGCTATGCTGTGTTTACAGTTTTCTTCCTCAAGGTTATTGTTTCTCCTAATTTAAAAAGTTTTATAAGACAGAAGTTAATATAGGATATTTCATTTCCTTATTTCAAGTACCTTATCCTTTAGAAAGGAGCAGATTTAGAGATTGCATTTAAAGAATTTTTCTAAATTCTTTATTATTAGATATTCTGAATATTTGATTTAAAAGGCTATCTCCAATAAAAGTCATCAATTACAATGCTAATGAAAGATTAGTTTCAGAATTTGGGTTGTGAAAGATATCTCATATATATTTTGAATGAATATTGTTTTCCTTTAAAGAAAAAGGAATATATTACCTGTGGGCAAGAAAACCATTTTATGCACTGAGGAGAAAAAATTCAGGAGGTCAAGAAGTTTGGGTATATAATGTTGCATTGAACATATCTTAACACGTATTTAACAGTTACCTTGCCTTCAAAGTAGTTTAAAAATTCTGATGTTTCATGTTTCACAAGATAGCGTTTTGACAGGACATTATCAAGTTGTTACCTGCTGACAAGATTTTGAAAACTACTAAGGGAGAAATGAGAAATGGAGCCGAGAAAATTAAGATGACTGAGTAACAGAGTTATACTCACCTCAATCAGATCGGAATGAACTGGAAATTTAACAAGCACTGGTAAATTCAGTTTAAGTAATTTAATTCCAAAATATTAATTCTTGATCTTATTTAACTGGAAAATAAATTAGTATTATACATGAAAAATTCAACTTGGCATCACCAGCTGGTTGTACCTAGGCTGAGTTCTACCTACGTATGTATTTTCTTTGGCTAGAGCAGCGTTTTATTTATTTTGTTTTAAATTTGAATGTGTTTAAATGAAGCATATAGTACCTGCTTCAGCATGTTTCAAAATTTGAAAGCTGCTCACAATATAAGACACATATTTCACATTGTTACACATACTCTTCTTTCTCTCTCTCTCCCTCCCCCCTGGCACACACATGTACACATGCATGTGCACACACATAAATACAAAACGGTACTTATCCTTACTACATCCATGGAATATATTCTGATATTTCTATTCTATTCTATCCTATCCTATCCTACTCTATTCTATTCTTTCATTTAAAAGAGCTGGTTGTGGCCAACTGAATTTAAACTGAAGTCTGAAAAATATGACCTATTCTCTTATCCTTGGCAAATGTCAACATTTTCATTACTTTCCTTGCCCTCAAAGATATTTCCTTTTTTTTTTTTTTTTTTTCTTTTTTTGTGGTACGCGAGCCTCTCACTGCTGTGGCCCCTCCCGTTGCGGAGCACAGGCTCCGGATGCGCAGGCTCAGCGGCCATGGCTCACGGGGCCCAGCCGCTCCGCGGCCTGTGGGATCTTCCGGGACCAGGGCACAAACCCGTATCCCCTGCATCGGCAGATGGACTCTCAACCCCTGCGCCAGCAGGGAAGCCCTATATTTGCAGTTTTGAATCTCTAAGTAAAGTACAAAAAAATTGTCCTAATATCTGGAGAAAATATTCTCAGAAACTGGCCATGTGGCCAGAGTGACACTAATAATGGTGTAGGGAGAGCATAATCTTAGATCCAGGAAGGGAAGATAAATAATGTAAATATTACTATTTACAATTAAGCACCAGGATAGCCAATAAAACTTCTACTCTTACTTTTGGCTGCAAGAATAGAAACCCCCAACACAAACTGCCTTAAACAGTAAGGGTATATACTAAAAACAAACTGGATTAAGCAATAAAGATATTTTTTATCTCCTGTGTCTAGAAGTCCAGAGGTTGGGTGACTTTCTTCATGATGGTTCCATGATGTAACCAAGCAGCCATCTCTTTTCCTGTCTTAGCATTTTACTGTATTGAATATTTGATTAATCCCAAGGCTTGTTCTTATGGCTACCAGGTAACTGCCAGAGATAATGGCTTGCTTTCTTGGTCACAGTAGAACAGAAAAATATATCCTCCAGGCATGGAACACAAGTCCTTATTGTAAACTAACTGGGCCTATTTAGATCATTTGCTCATCTTTGGACTGATAACAACCTTCAGGGGATTGCCATCAATTGACTGACTTCAACTAATTCATATCTACTCCTAGAAATGAGAATGAGATCACCTTCTCCTGAGTCCCACAGTGGAGTAGTAGACGGCATCAAATCCAGGATTCTGTTGAATTCTGTTGAGATTCATCTCTGTTTTACTACCAAGTCCTTCCAATATTTTATTTTTTATTCCCTCATATTTCAGTATGTATGATGAAAATCAGCCTAATTTCTTATTATATTTAGGACTGTAGTCTTGTCTTGTCCAAGTCAATCTCCTTACCTAGGGGTTTGAGTCTCCCCTGATACCAAATTTTGTACATAAGACCATGTTTTCTGCTGAAAGACATCTCCCTGCCTAGTTGGATCTCTGAATATTTCCTGGCCTTTATTTTCCAGTTGCCGTGGTTATGGGTACATTGTTGATTTCTGCTGAATTTATTTAATAATAACTGCTTTTCTTTGAATTTTCTTGTTGCATCTTGCCACAATTTCTAAGAACTACTATCTGATCAACTGGAATTCTTTTTACAGTCTGTTTCAGATTTTCTCCGAACTTTATTGGTGCTTTACATATTTTTTAATTGAAGTATAGTTAATTTACAATGTTGTGTTAATTTCTGCTGTACAGCAAAGTGATTCAGTTATACATATATATACACACATTCTTTTTTATATTCTTTTCCATTATGGTTGATCACAGGATACTGAATATATTTCCCCATGCTATACAGTAAGACCTTGTTGTTTATCCATTCTATATATAATAGTTTGCATCTGCTAACACCAAACTCCCACTCCATCCCTCCCCCACCCCTCCTCCCCCTTGGCAACTACAAGTCTGTTCTCTGTGTTTGCGAGTCTGTTTCTGTTTCATATATAAATTCATTTGTGTCATATTTTAGATTCCACATATAAGTGATATCATATGGTATTTGTCTTTCTCTCTTTGATTTACTTCACTTAATATGATAATCTCTAGGCCCATCCGTGTTGCTGCAAATAGCATTATTTAATTTTTTTATGGCTGAGTAGTATTCCACTGTGTGTGTGTGTGTGTGGTGTGTGTGTACACACACACACACATACCACATCATCTTTATCCATTCATCTGTTGATGGACATTTAGGTTGTTTCCGTGTCTTGGCTATTGTGAATAGTGCTGCTATGAACATAGTGGTGCATGTGTCTTTTCCAATTAGAGTTTTCAGTTTTTCCAGATATGCCCAAGAGTGGGATTGCGGGATCATATGGCAACTCTATTTTTAGTTTTTGGAGGAACCTCCATACTGTTTCCATAGTGATGCCTTACATTTTTAACACATTTAGTACAAGATCTGAACCCCTTCCACGCTTACCCATCCAACTGCACTTCATCCTCCAATGCCTGGTATGGTGCATCAGGTAGATCTCCTTTGCCCTTTCTGAGATGTCTGGACTAAGTGTGTCATTTGGACCTGTAACGTACCATTTTAGAAACCATAAAATAAATCCTAAAATTCTACTTTCTGATTTTTGTACAAATTACTTAGCGGTATTTAAGAAATGTGAGACTGGGATTATAGTTCATTAATTTTTTTACCCCACTCCCTGCCACAGAGTTTATCCTTGAACCTGAAAAGACATTCAGTCAATATATATGCAATAAATGAATGAAGCAATAAATCTTTTGAGCCATTAACCTTCATTGAGTTCTGCAAATATCTTCCAGTACCTATAGGTCTGTTCCAGCTATTCCTAACGTCCTGCACGAACTCTAGACAGCTCTACTCTTTAGAGTCCTAGGTGGTGAAAAAACGGATGCATTTTACTCCTGGAGGCACCAGTGCAATATTTAAATGGTGCTGATGCACCCAACCCCACTACTCTTCATTGAAGAATATCCAACCCCCAAGCCATGGCCCTGGCATAAATGAAAAAGTAGGACTGGCACTTTCTAAATAAAGTACATGAAAATATTACTTGCGAGATCAGTTCTAGTTAGTGCAACATCGAGTAACCTCCTTAAAGGAAATGGATTGAGGAACTTCCTTCAAGGCTAAGTGACATACTAACACGATCTAAAGATTGAAACAGTCAAAAGGGCATGACAGGATTATTGATGTTTCCTGAACTCAACCTCAAATCATTTGTTCCAGGTTAGATCACAGAAACATTGAATACATCTTCAGCACATATCTAAAATACAGAGAGCTGAAGCGAGAAAAAATTACAAACTTATGACCATTTTTAGGAATAGTATGTGAACTAAAAGCCTTGATATTGTAAATTCTTCTTCATGCAAGGATTAAAGTCTCTATGTGGATGTCCAGGAAAGAGCTCAGGAAGATTTTGTTTACTTGTGGAAATATTCAGAGCACACTTTGGCGTTTTCATTCAATAGGGTATGTAAGGGGAATCTCGTTTCTATATAACTTTCTTGCTTGTTTTCCTATGATTTCTAACAGAAAGATAATTCCATGATAGCAGACCTTTGTGGGAGGCACAGAATAGGAGAATGAATTACAAGATTGACAGAGAGATCCTCATTTGAATAGGCAGTGGCACAAGCTGGAAAACTGCTGAAACCAAAAAAAAAAAAGTTTGTTTAGGATTAATGCTTTTTATGGTCACATTTAACTGATAGTACCAAGATTGAAGAAAACACTAGTTTAAAAAAGCATTTTACTTCTCAAAACCTTACTAGTTTGAGAGATTTAAATGCCCCTTTCTCCATCTCAAGTGAAAGACCAGAACATAAGTAATCTTTTTATTAAACCTTGGTAGATAATCAAATGCAACTTGATTTAGCAACTAAATATTCTAAACATGAGAGTCCTCATTTTAAGTATATTTATACCTATCAATTCATATTTCCTGATTTGTATTATCAAAACACATTCACTCTGCCAGAGATAACAATACTCACAAAAGGATGGACTTTATTTTTATAACCATGATCTTGCTTTGGAACCTTCCTATTTAAAACAAAATTTTCTTCTTTCTCCTTCAACTACATTTCTCCACTAAGAGTTAAGACGTATTGCTAACAGTTGTTATAATCAGAAATGCCAAAGTTCTAATTTTAAGGCAGTTCCAAACTGAATTTCATGATAGACTGTCAAGTATTAAAGAAGTGATATATCGTGGCATTTCCATTAAACACATTCATAATTGTATGTTTTGCTTTTTGTGGGTTCCAGCTTCAGAGAGAAAACTTTCATAACCTAAGCCAATGAATTTTCCAAGAAACAACAGTCTGCATTGTAACAACGTAACTTTTGGGGAATGAAAAACTCAACCTGAGCAAATTTTTCATAAAATAAGAAATGATCAAAAATACTGCTTTCCTTGCTAAATATTATGTTTTAAAATCAAATTAATTTGTACATGTAACTAGAGGTGACATTTCATTTTACAGTTACTTGTTCATGCAGTAAAGAATTATATGCATATTAGAAATTAATATTGTTAGGAAAAAAGAAAAAAATGCCCAAATTTTGTTAATTTTATACTTTTAACCAAATCAAAAGAGGAAGTATAGAATTAGGAAAGAAGTATAAGTAGTGTAGGTTAGCGAGTCGATTCTGAATGCATTCAGACCTGCTTCCCAATACTGGCTGTGTCACTATGAACTGTCAGGATGTTAGAAACATCTTGTAAGCAGGTTGTGAGGATAAAAAGAATTACTGTATCTAAAGTTTTTAGGGCATTGAAAGTATAAATATAGTTGTTATTATTACCTACTCTGCAGTTATGGCACCTATAAGATAGGAGTACAGAAGTAAGCATCAGAAGTGTGGTGGCCATGGTTCCCTCCCCGTGGAGAAAGTCATGGTACAGTGAGAATGATGAAAGCAACATAAAAATAAGCAGAGATAAGAGACTAGAAGATTCAAGTTCATTATTTCAGTGTTCCTTATACCTACTTGGATCCCAGAATCTCTTGCAATTTGATTAACTTTTTCTCATGACCAAGTTTAACTGGCTTATATTTCTACCATTTGCAGCCTAACAAGTTCACATGAAGACATACTGAATGAGTTTAAGTATAAGAAATTGAAAAGTGCTACATAAACACAGTTGGTAGAGCCTGACAGGAACCAAAATTAGCATCTTTTTCTACTTCCATGAGTTTAGAACAAATTGAGAAAGAAGCACATGTTTTTGAAAGACAGAGATACAGATATTACTTATATTACCAAAAAAAATCAAAATTGATTGGATATGCATGGACTTCCTAATTCTGAACCCAAGAACTAAATTTTCCATTGGTCACAGTCAGAGCTGAGAAACCACATGGTCTCTGAACAGATGGCTCCTGAAACTTAAGATGTGAAGTGGCAAAAAAAAATGTATATTCTATAGTAGCATGGCTGATTCAAAAAGAAAACATAGAGGGAAGCCTCTATCTCCACCCAGGGGGGAAGATGGAGTGAAATATTCAAAGAAAAGCCAACATTATTATTTCAACTGAATTCCTACATGAGGCCATGACATATAGTTGTTATTCCCTAAAATAAAATTATATCCTTGAAACTGGAGCATATAATGGGAAGACTTTGGAATTGGATAGAATTTGAATCTTCCTCCTTCACTTCTTAGATGAACCATTTAACTTTTTGAGTATCAATCAATGAATCTTGAAAATGGAGAATAATATTGTCTATAGTCATGCAATTGTTGTGAAGCTTATATGAAATGAGTGTGAAATATTAGATCTTCTATTACATAAAAGTTTTGGTATGCATAATTAAACTTTTAATTCAATAGCAATTATCAAAATATTACTTGACATGTTAGATACACTTTATACAGGAAGTCATAAATATTATGACTAATATTTATTTTTCTTAAATCACATTGTATCAGACTCCAAGCCATTATATTTTCTAACTGGTGAAATTCAATTTGTCATTATTGGGACTCCTTTTTAACCCCCAAGGTTATGTGAAGATCTTCTATGCTGACATACTTATTACTCAAGACTGCTTACTTGACATTGGAAGATCTGTCACTTGCTTATAGGTCATGATCTTTGCTGAGTCTGGGGATCCCTATACCTTAGGGTTCAGCCAGCCTAGGCGCTTCATACAAGCTTCTCCCCACCAGAAAGAACTGTCACCAACCTGGGGAAGCATAAAGGAAAGGAATCTACAGAACCGCATCTCTAGAAAAATTATGGGATCTCTCACTTCCTGAATGCCTTAGCCTCTCCCCCCTTTATTCCAGCGTGCTTTTGCAAAGATACAGGAAAGCTGCAATGCAAAAGCTGGGTTGAAATGTTGTCTATCGGTAACTGTGTTTTGGCATACAGCGAAAAGCTTTGCTGCAAAGGAGTTCCGTGTGTTTAACTGAACTCTTGGAAAAGGAAAAAGGATATATGATTGAAAAGTAAAAAAAAAAAAAAAAAAAAGTAGAAATTAGTATGTCCATGAATTATCCTGGCATGGTAATATTTCATTTATTTTTCCTATAGACCTTAAAAATGTAATGCTCACATGTCATCTGTCTTATAGAAAATGAAAATTAGTACTGTATTCCTTTTTCTCTACTATGTTCCTCTTTGGGTAGAAACCCCATTAAGGGAAAATCACATTTTAAATATTTTTGTTTTGCAATTGTTTTAAAGTATGTAGTAAGAAAATATATACTTATCAAAATACATCAAAATTTAAAAATTTAATCCTGATGTTTAGAATGACTTCAATATAGTGTATTCCAGATCACTATGAAATGGAAATCACTTTTAGTGATGTGACAAAAACTCATAATATCTAGCTTCTAAAATTGTTTCTAAACCAGTTGTTTTTCCTTTAAGGGGATGCTGAAATGTCCTGGGTTAAAAAAGAAACTCTACACTTTTAAAAATATGTTTTAATCCTTGACTATTTGAGCCATCCTGAGAGAACAAGAGAAATTTTAAACTAGCCAAAAGAGAAAAACAAAACAACCACCACAGCTAAAACTTTTTCTAATATCGGCTGAAGCAGAAGGTTCTAATTCATTGGAACTTATTTATTATATGCTTGAGAGAGTCTTTGAGCTGCAGGAATCTGGGTATTAATACATGGGCGAGCACAAGACAGGCGGGGCAGATGTTGCATTAACCAAAACTCCCTGGAATTCGAGAGCAGCTGTGAAATTTGAGTTGGTCATTCTGGCACGTAATTCATGCAAGCACCAAAATAGATGCTACTCTATGTTAAAATATATATATATATATATATATATATATATATATGAAAGAATATATATAAAAAGAAAGAAACTTAATGAGAGAAAAACTATTGTAAATTGCATTGTAAAATTGCTAAAACTAAATTAGATCTCCCTAACAATGGAGTAGTCAATCATACTTTATGAGAATTAGGGTTTTCCCCAGGCAATAAACCCTAAAGTCCCAGAGTCAATTGAAATGTAAATCACCTAGCCATCATTTTAAAATCTAATATATCTTCATTAATCTAAATGTATAGCTAGCCAGTGCAGAGTCCATCTCAATCATAATTAAGAATTGTGCTATTACTTCACAAATGACTTCTAAATTCTCATCTGTCAAGAAAATTAAGACCCTGGCATCTCTAACATTCTGTATGGTAGGCTGCATGCTACAATGGAAAGAATCTGACAGAACCGGATTCTCTCGACATCATTAGTTAATAGGAAAGTTTTGGGGGGTAAATTTTTTCTAAATGTCCTGATCCTCAATCCTCAACTCTAAAATTGGAATATCTATACTCGTTATGTCCTCTGTCTCCCTCCCTTCTTTTTTGACCCACACTGATCAGTCTTTCATTTCTATCACTCCATTGAGAGAACTCTTGCCCAAGTCACAGATAACCTCTGTAATACTAAATCTGATGATCAGGGCTCCATCCATATTTCACTTCATTGCCCGCAACATTTCACAACTCATTTAACTTGACTTCCTAGGGTGTGACTCTCTTTTGGTGAAACTCTTATTTCACTGGCTATTCTTTCTCAGTCTCCTTTTCAAATTATCTTCTTCATTTTAAAACAAACAATACAAAGAATCTAAAATACATGTTGCTTTATATTTCGAAAACATGCAAAGGATCTGAGAGTTTTATTGTTTACAATTTAACTATTAGCTTGCCAGTTTTACATATATATTGGCAGGAGACATGTGAGTCCAGGGTCAGAGACAAAAGACAGTTTATTACTCACAACAACAGCAATAGCCAGAGAAGCAGTTACCCCAGCCCCTAATCCCCCAAGGGTGATGTGATGGGAGCTGGCTGCTCTCTTTACGCACGGTAGACTCTGTCACAGGAGAAGAATGCTGATACTAGGAAGCTCCAATCTTATACAGGAAGCTGCTAGCAAATCTGCCCATCCTTCTGTCCAGAGAAGAACATTATGTTTATTACTCTGTAATGTAAGCATATATGCAAGCCTTGAGGGAAATACTGTTTCTATCATCCTGGAATGGAAGAAAATCTATTGGGGGCAGGAAAAAGAGAGAGAGAGAGAGAGAGATGGAGGAAGGGATGGAGGGAGGAGAGACAGAGAGAAAACTCTTTGGGGTTGGAGACATTTCTGTCTCCCCTGATGGCTTGCTTATACAAACATACTTGAAAATGCCATTTGGAGCAAATTGGGCGTTAATGCCTACATACGTGAAACCAGTGGACGTTGTCTCCCAATACATAAACATTTCCTTTTTAAGTGATGAAACTGTATTATCTGCTTACTCTGATTTGGCTTTGCCATTAAAATTAATATCACTTTTGATGAGTTTCTGATTTCATGTTGGACAATTCCACAATAATATCCACATTTTTCTCTTCGAAATATTTTCTTTTAAAGTAGTTACAGAGAATTAAAGGCTATAGTAAATATTCAAATACTGGAAAACACCAGTGGACATTATTAGGTAGATTTTTGAATAATGTAACATTTGGATTGCCTAGAAAGTTTAATAACATTATACAAAATTACTTGCTGAAATTACCAGTTTGAAGACATATTATTCTCACCAAATATATTAATTCTTGGAACACCACTTATAGGGTTTTCAAAAAGCACATGATGCACTTAAACTTATTAAAATTTATTTTACTTGCAACAATGAATTCTTGTTAGCAGCAGATAGAACCACAAACTCACACATGTAACATGGCAGCTGCTATCAGCGTGTGAGAAGCAGTCACCATGCTTATAGCAGTTGCCATAGTGACTGCTTCTCACATGCTTTTGATCTAGTTTACACAAATGGTGACTTTAAACCTCATGCCCATGTGTTAGTGTCTTCCATTTTATCTCTCAATTTGATATTAGTGGATTTATTCATTTTATCATTATGTTGATTGGAAAAATTTAATACTTTCAGGGTTATGATACTTTTTTCACATTTTTCCAATCTCTCAACTGATTTTTCTTAATTTTTGAATTTGGAGAAAAAGCCATATACTAAGGATTTCTGAGAAAGAATTCCTGTATAGAAATGCTACCTGACGCCAAGGCTGAAAAGTTTTCTCTTATGTTTTCTTCTAGAAGTTATATAGTATTATCATCTGCATTTAGGCTTATAATCTATTTTTTAAAAGCAACAAATGTATTATTGTACAGTTTTGGAAGTCAAAGTACAAAATGGGTCTTACTGGGCTAAAATTTAAGCATTATTAGGGTTTCATCCTTTTGTGGAGGCAGTAGAGGAGAATCCATTTTCTTACCTTTTCTGGCTTCTGGAGGCTGTCCACCTTCCTTGGTTCATGGGTTACTTCCATGTTTCAAAGCCATCAGTGGCTGGTGGAGTCTTTCTCATATGGCATCATTCTGATGCTAACACATCTGCTTCCGTCTTCCACATGTAAAGGCCCTTGTAATTACACTAGGCTGACCCAGATAATCCAAGATAATCTCCTATTTTAAGGTCAGCAGATAATTAACTTTAAGTTAATAATTGAGTTAATTTTGTGTATAGCATAAGGGAAGGACTGATGTTCATTTCTTTCTATACAAAGCATTTCAGTACCATCTATATGTATAAAGTAAAACCTGTACAAATCTTAAAGTCTTTTATATTCCCACTGAATTACTGTGGTACCTTTGTTGAAAATAAGTAGTCAATATATATGTGGATTAATTTTTGGATTATTTCTTATTCCACTAACCTATATGTTCATCATTTCACTAATTCCATACTCTCTTGCTTACTACAGCTTTAAAGGAAGTTTTGAAATCAGACAGTTGAAGTCCCTCAATTCTTGTTTTTCTTTTAAAACTGTTTTGGTATTCTAAATTGAATTTTTATATAAATATTAGAATCAATTTGTTAATTTTACAAAAAATATTCAAGTTTTTATTGGTGTTGAATTTTATCAATAGATCAGTTTGTGGAGAATTGATAACTTAATATATTGAGGCTTGCAATTGATGAACATGGCCTATCTCTTTATTTAGGTCTTCTTCAGTTTCTCTCAGCAGAGTTCTCTACTGTTCAGTGAAAAGGTTTTTTACACCATTGTTAAATATATTTCTAAGATTTTATGCTCTTGAAACCAATGTAAAACAGATGGCTTAAGATTTTATTTTATAATCATTAGATTCTTCTATATAAAAGCAATTAATTTTTATATATTAAACATATCGTGTGATTTGCTAAATTCACATATTAGTTCTGGTAAGTTGTTTTCTTAGTATAGATTTCTTAAGATTGTCTTTCTAAGTGGTTATGTCATCTGCCAATAGACAAGATTTTACTTCCTACTTTCTAGCTGTTATAGCTTTTATTTCTTTTTCTTGCTTTATTACAGTGACTAAAACCTCTAGTATGACATTGAATAGAATGGGTGATATCAGACATCCTTGCCTTGTTCAAAATCTTTGGGGGAAGGAGAGTGTTTACTAGTTGTCATTGTATATTTTATAAATGTCCTTTTTCAGATTGTAGAAGTTCCCTTCTTTTCTTTGTTTGCTTAGAATTTTAATAATGAATAGATGTGAAATTTTTCAAAAATTTTTTCTTCATTCTCTGATTTCTGGCTTCCATGTTTTCTGATAAAAACTCTATACTTGTTTGCTCCAGTGTTCTCTTTATGTAATGTGAAATTTTTTTCCTGTTACTTTATAATTTTTATCTTTATAATTGGCTTTCAGTAGTGTGACTAAGGGGTACCTAGACCTGGTTTTTTTTTTGCATTTATTCTGATTGGGGTTAACTAAGCTTTCTGAATCTGTAAATTTACTCCCTTATTTTTTCAAATATTTATTTATGGCACATTTTGCCTTTCATTTCCTTCTGGGTCTCCAAATACTCATAGGTTAGACCTTTAGGCTATTGTTTCACAGGTTCCTGAGGATTTGTTCAATTTTAAAATATTTTTGTTCTCTCTTTTTCTAGTTGTATTATTTCTGTTGATTTATCTTCAAAGTCACTAGTTTTTTCTTCTGTCATACCCATTTTATTTTTATTCAGAGCATCAAATTAATTTTTCTTCAGGTATTGTTTTCAATTTCAAAATTTCAATTTTCCAACATTTTGATATAGTTTATTTTCATATTTAGATGCATGTTTTTCTAATAAGAATTTCTGTATTTTTATTTATTATCAGTACATTTGCTCTTCCATCATTGAGCATAGTTATAAGTTCTGCTTTAAAGTCCTTGTTTGATAATTTCAACATCTGGATCATCTTTAGGTTGGGATCTTTTTGTCTTTTTCCTTGAGGATGGATTGCTTTCTCCTGGATAGTCACAATTTTATTTTATTTTTTTTGTATCCTAGACATTGTAAATGCATGTAGTAGAGACTGTGGATTCATTTATATGCCTCTAAAGCTAACATTTTTCTTTTGGCAGTTGATTAACTTGTTAGATTTTAATAGCATACTCTGCCATGCCTGTGGTGGGCAGTAGCTCAGATTTCAATTTGGTTTTTAGTTTTCCCCAAAAAATGAATAGTTCAGTATTTTGCCATGGATGTGGTGGGCATAGATGACATGAACTTATATGTAAGAAACTCTAAAGCCTCAAAATAATGATTAGAACTAAGTTTTCAGGAATGTTTCATAATCCAAAATCAATACACAAAGATTAGTTGTGTTTCCAGCAATCAGACAAGAAAAAGAAATAAAAGCCATCCAAACTGGAGGGGAAGAGTAAAACTGTCACTATTTGCAGATGATATGACATTACTTGACATATAGGAAACCTTAAGATCTCCACCAAAACACTATTAGAACTAATAAATGAATTCAACAAAGTTGCAGGATATAATATTAATATACAAAAATCTTTTGCTTTTCTATACACTAATAATGAATTCTCAGAAAGAGAAATTAAGGAAACAATCCCATTTACAATCACTTCAAAAAGAATAAAATACTTAGGAATAAACTTATCCAAGGAGGTAAAAGACCTTTACCCTGAAATCTATAAAACATTAATGAGGGAATTTGAAAATGGTACAAAGAAATGGAAAGATATCCTGTGTTCTTGGACTGGAATAATTAATATTGTTAAAATGTCCATACTACCCAAAGCAATCTACAGATTCAATGCAATGCCTATCAAAATACCTGTGACATTTTTCACAAAGCTAGAACAAATAATCCTAAATTTATATGGAACCACAGAGAACTTCAAATTGCCATAGCAATCTTGAGAAGAAAGAACAAAACTGGAGTCTCATGCTCCCTGACTTCAGACTATACTACAAAGCTACAGTCATCAAAACAGTCTGTTCATGTCACTTCTCTGTCCAAAATAACTCTAGTTATTACCATGTAAAAGTCAAAGTCCTTACAATGACCAAGAACTGTATATGATTTGTACTCAACCCTAAATACCTGTCGCTCTGACTTCATCACCCACAATTTTATCCCTGTTCTTTCTACTCCAGCCACTCTGGCCTCCCTGCTGTATCTGAAACACATCAAAGACACTCCTGACTCTTGACTTTGCCCTTGTTCCTCTCCCCATCATGGTCTCTTTTAGAGAATCCCAAAACATGCTCTCTCACTCCTTTCAGAACTCTGCTCAAATATCCCCTTAGCCGTGCTGTAGCCCCAATTACCTTGTATAAAATAGCAAACCCCAGCACTCCCTATTTCCTCACTTACCACTAATTGAAATATACTATTTATTATACTGTTTATTATCTGTCCCTTCCCAAGTAGAAGACAGTGACTTTATATTTATTTTTTTTTTAAAGTTCTGTTCCCAGGTCCTAGAAGATTAATGAGGATATAAGAACTAATATATATATATATATATATATATATATATATATATATTTGTAAATTAATATAAAAATGAACAAAGGAGGCTTGGTTATCTTGAGCTCTCATTGAAATGTTTAACTAAAATATTGTTAGCCTTTAATAAAATAACAAAAACTTTCTCAATGGCAATACAAGTTTATTAGTAGAGAAGATTTTTCTACTTTAGATATAAATGTCTGAGGTACTTAGTATTTCAGAGTAATATTTTTTTAAGGATCTTTAAGTTTTACTTTTTAAGTCACACATCAGTCATCTCCTTCATCTACCAAGGTTTTGATTTTTTAAAAAGGAAAGAAAAGAAAAATAAAGAAACATGAGGAGAAAATACTCAAACTTCCTTGAATGTTTTATTGCTAAATATTTTATATCCAGGAAAAGTGTTTGAGGCATCTATGAAGGCTAGAACAGCTCATCATTCCTTTTCCACCAAAAAACTTTTCATTGTGCTAGATAGTATCCATACAGAGTGTTCTAACACTAAGTGGCTAAGTATAGCATGGAGTAGAACGAAGATTTAAAAAACACATTTTCTGTTTTAGAATAAATTAAACATGAATAGAATTTTTAAAAGCATGAAATTCCATATCAACACATCTGAGTGAATTTTATATGGGTTTTGTCGATCTGTGAAGAGGAAGCAAAGTAGAGAGAGGAGCAGTTACTTCTGGGTGGTTTATTTCACATGCATGTCCCACAGTGTTTGAAAGGGCGCCCAGTTCGTACTAGGAGCTCCATGAATATTTGCAGAATATAAAAATGAACGTATAAAGAGAGACACAAGAAATTTCCTTTCTAGCCCCCTTCCTTTCTCTTCCCCCTCCTCTTTTCACTAGTGTTCACAGCATAAACTGTATGTTTTACATGAAGTTCTTTCAGTATGAAAGTCATAGTCTAGTGCTTTCTCCTTAAATTTTACCAATAAGAGTTTTCCCCTAGTTTGCCAACTATGTTATAATGTCTTATTGTCAACCTGGTAAAGGGTGAATGCTGCAGTGAAATGAGAGAGATAATTATCTTTTTAATTCCCCAAGCACATGTCTTTTATACCATATAATTGTCCTCCCCAGGGATTATAAAATGGTGAGTTTAAGATAGTTCTCCAAATGTTTACTACGTATTAACACTGATCAAGGAAGTTATAATACAGTATAGTATAATATATATTTATTTATATATCCATATCAAGGAAATACATTTATGTATATACATACATACATATGAATTAGTGTGTGTATATAGATATAGTTATATATACTGTGTGTATGTGTATATATCTATATCTATATCTGTATGTACCTACCTACTTATCTAATCATATTTTTCACAGTGGGCATTGATTGTTCCTAATATAGTAGTTCCTTTTGATCACAGGTTGCCTGTTTTTGCTTTCAATTACTATAAACCTTTAGAACCTTCCACTTTCCTCCACCTAAAGCAATTATTTTCTTTCTGAAACAGAATAAGTGTCATTTACTGTTGCCTTTTTAAAAACCGCATCTTTAAAATTGTTTTCATTTGTTGCTGTTGCATACACATTTCTTCTTGGAAAAAGGAAAATGCGTCAGGACTAAACTGTCTTAAATGGAGAAAAAGCGAGAGAGCAAGAGCAAGAGAGAGAGAGAGAGAGAGAGAGAAAGTGGATTTAAGATGTTCTAATCATTTGGTTCACATAACCCTTATGAAAAATGAAAACTGTTCATTCTTCTCTGACTTGCTGTATTACGCATCAAGTGCAGCACCTAGAACCCATCTCAAGAGACAATTTGTCACCGGGTATAATTGCTATGCAGCATAGCAGAATCAAACAATTCATTATGTTGGTTTTCAGAAAGAAACAAACAAAAAATAGTCAAAGATTTCCTTCTATTTCCACCTTTGTAAGGAAATCAGTGGTCTCTCTTCATTCAAGCTGGAGATGAGTTGGCTCTCACTGGACACAAATGAGGATGTATATACCTGTCCTTGTTTGATGGCCTTCTGACTACTCATTCCCCTGTGGCTGTAGAGTCTTACTCATTGAAGGATGACAACCTGGACAGTAAGAAATCATCAACATCAATTTTAAAAAGTATCTCTAATGTACAGAGTTTATATGACACTCCAGGTTTGATTGCATAGCCTCCATGAACTTTTAAAGCAGCATTGTTCTAACTATAATCTCATTATAAAAGCAGTTTTGTAATCTTTATAAAGAGTCTAAAATATATAAATGTAAAGTAAACAAGTAAACATCCTCTGTAATTCCACATTCACTATCAGTGAGAGCAGCAGTGGGCAAGAGTGCCTGCACAGGGTACCCAGTGCCAGATCTGGGCAGTGAGGGTCGAGTCCCAGTGAAGACAGGGAAATGCCACAAATGAAGCCTGAAGACACAAAGTCCAGACTGCAGAAAGCCATGGGGGGTTATGGAGTCTGGGCTGACAGATGGTGGAATGGGAGGTTTTGGTAACTGGGCCCTAGGAGCCCTGAACTCTGCCCTCCACACATCCTACAGAGCACCTCTGAGTATTTCTCCCCAGAGCCAGGACCTGCATCCTTATTTCCACCATCAGCACTTCTTCAGAGCACTACTGAATCACAAGCGCTGAGTATGAGTTGAGTTGACCAAATTGTTTGTCCTGCCAGAAGCAGAAAAACAAAGAGTTAACCCTATTGTCAAACTTACAATTCTTCCTAGCAATTTTGTACTACGGTAATTTGTCACATAATTTTTCATGACTATTAACAATTTTATTTTGTAATGTAATATAATAATACAAATTTACATGAAATGATTTGTTAAGTGTCTTATTCAAGGATACTTATTTTCGGTTTTTGATATAAAAGAATACTAAAATCAATATTTTGAACACAGACATTTGTCTGAATTGCTATTAAATCAGGATAGATTAGTACCAGTTAAATTACTAGGTTAATTTTTTAAAATGTCTTGATATATATTGCCAGATTTATACTCACACCCTGCAGATATTAACGACTTGATCTACTGTACCCTAAACAATATTAACATCATTTGACAATAGCTTCTAATTGTTAAGTGAAAATAAATTCTTATCATTGCGCTAATTGACTACCTTTACTTATTAATGAGGATAAACATTTTTCCTGTTTTTAACAATTATTTTTACTATTTATGTATATTGTCTGTTCATTGCTGTTTTGCAGATGGCAGTTTCAGTGTTTTCCTTGTTGATTGATAAGATCTTTACATATTAAGAGTATTAATCATTTATTTTATTGTTGTGAATAATTTTTACACAGTAGGTTTTGTTTGTTCCTCTTATTTAATTTTTGATAATTCTTGATGTGCAGAAATTTTGTCTTTCATACTTGCATTTCTATTGACTTTTTTTCCTATTGTTTAATGCTTAAAAGGCTATCCAATTTAGATTACAACATCCTTATTTTCTTCTAGTTCCATTTTATGTGTATTAGACTCTTTAAACTGCCTCTAATTGACTTTATTTATTTTTCCTATCACAAATAATTAATTTTTCTTGCATTGTGTACTGGCTGTAGTAGTAAAGTAGTAGTAGAAATAATAGTGGTAGTTAATGTGAATTTACTATGTGCAAAACATAATTCTTAGCGAATTACTTGTGTTATGTCATTGAATCCAACAATCCAATGGAAAGTTTATTATTACTATTTTACAAATGAACAAATCGTGCTTACAATAGTTAGAACCATATGCTACAAGGAGTAAGAATGAAAACTCAAATTCTAGTCTCTCATTCTCCTAATGGCACTGTCTTTTAAAATTTTTTTTCTTTTTTCTTTTTTTGGCACTGTTTTATATGAGACATTTTGAACACACACACACACACATATCAGTGAATAAATACTTATTAACCACTAAATGAGTATTTTTAGGGCATAGGCTTCTTAAATTAGTACCAGTCAAACAACTGCAAGTGGCATATATGCAGATGGATCACAGCAGCCTGTCACCAGCCATACATATCAGTCACTTAAGCAAGTTTGACAGATGGTGAAAAAGACTATTATAAATATATATTCTGGATTTTTTAAGCTGCCATAATACTCTCTGTTTTGTCAGTGCAACAATTGGCATATCTTGCCTGTCATTCATTTGACTTTAAAAACTACATAGAGATATTATATACAATCCTACCTTAATTTTACGGTCACTCTTCAAGGGGGTTCAAAGCCTCTCTATGTAAAAGATAACTGTCTTAGTAATTTATATCTATTCTGACAACCTCACCATCAACCTAGCTAGGCTATGCAGTACTAGAGGAATTGATGGATTCTATTCTGCCTCTAAAACGAGAGATGGAAGTGTTATGCATTAAAAGAGCATGAGTTTTGTGTCAAGAAACTTAAAATCATATTGTAGCTCTGCCACTACCTAGGGGTGGAAATATAAGCAAATTACTTAAATTCTCTGCACCTTCACTTCCTTATAAATTCAAAATAAATAATAATATCTGTAGTATTGATGACTGTGAAAATATTAATTATGTCACTAATGTGATAATAATAAAATAGTGAACACATTCTATATATATACATACATATAATATATATATATAATTATGGCCAGCAGTGTGCTGATAGCTAGATTCTGTGCTAAGTGTTTCAAATATACTATCTTCCATAATATTCCCAACAATTCTTCAAGGTGAATACTCTTAATATCCTCATTTTACTGATGAAGAAACTGTAGTTCATAATGTGCTAAAATCAGTCAAGATTATGTTGGTGTTTAGCTGAGAAACCGGAATTCAAACCCCAGTCTGAAGAAGAGAAAGCTAAATTCCTCACCTTTCCATCCTTTATTTTTTTGCTACATACGCAACCTGATTTATCCCTGTTCGGTAACTGCGACAGTTCCTTATGTTGTTTGGCTTTTTTTTTTTCCCTTAACATTTGATTCAAAATTTCTAACAGAACCAGTGATGTACCAGAAGCCAAAGAAGATGAGTAAAAGGTACTTTTCATTGCATAGATTTTCATTATATTTCTTCTTGAGAAACAAAAGATTTTTAAAAAAGAAGGAACATACATAGTGTGATTTTAAGGTTTCTGGAACCTTAGGTAGGTCTTCCTATAATGCTACATAAAGTCTCCATATTTGTATCACAAACAAGTCCAATTTGGGATTCCAATGGCTCCACAAAGTCCTTGAAAAAAATGCCAACATTTACCGAAAAGAAATAACCATCTTGATTACATATTAACTGGAAGCAGTATTGACAGAGATTAAATTTCAGAAAAAGAAATTCACATAGAAAATTGTGCAATGGAGAAAATAGCTTTATGGGATGAATTAAAATACGATGTGCAACGATGTGTAGATAAATAGGTATTTTTTTTCAGGACATTTAATTTATGTCTTGGACTGTAGGATTACCTTGGCAAAATCTGCAGCACTATGTACACAGGATTTTGCTCCAGAAGCTGGCAGTTGCTGGGAGTATGAGTCCTTAAAAATCTCTCATTTGAAAAATTAGACTTCAGGGATACAGCAAACTTTTACAATGATGTCTGTCCAGGAACAAATATGAAGTTTTCTAGGTTATGGATTATCCAGTACATGAAAACATGATGAATCCCGTATTTGAATGTGGACATTTTATGCTTGTGTATGTTAAGGGGGATGTCCTAACAATACTAGTTGCAGTTTCTCATGTTTTCAGGTGTCATGAGCCCATAGTTTTAAACTTTACCCTGCTCTATCAACCGCAACCTAATTGCAGAACCATAAAATTTATGAACTGAGTATTCCATTCCTCATTAGAAGTTACTCCTTTTAAAGTTTTATGGTTCATATTATAGTTTTATGGTGTCAAGTTTCCATACATGTTCTGACAGAACCTGAATTTTTGCTCTATGGCCATTATCCTCTAAATTTTCTATAACTTTCACACATGGAAATACCTTTGTCAAATCTCCAGGACTTTTTTTTTTTCATTAAAAACAGGCAGATAAAGGTTATATTAGTGAGTCCTCAAAAATGTCCCCTGTCTGTGAGTGAACGAAAAATGTCATTATTGTATGGGGTATATCTGTTCACAAATTCATGGTTATAATTTGCTATATATTATTCTAAGTACAAATTTTAAGGTTGCTGCCCATATCACTGGAGATACTAATTTGGCACAGTGTGAAATTATGAACTGCTGTATTTTGTTAATGTTGGGTCAGCAATTTGCATAATTGTGATTTCTTCTAGGTTCAAACTTTAGCATCCATACCTCTACTTGATCTAGTTGGACACTAAAATTAATTTGTTTACTAATAACTTTTTCTAATAATGAATATAATATGTATTATATTAGGATATACTTATCTATCTATCTGTATATATATATATATATATATATATATATATATATACTGATTATTTCTAGTCTTTCATAAAAGGTATTTTCTATCCACTCTCAGTGCCCCTATTTGGGCAAATATCTAGTTTTTTCATACTTAATCCAGCAACCTCTACTCTAGCTATTATATATTAGGTATCTAATGCTATGTAATAAATTACCTATAAATCTTAGCAAATTAGAACAACACAATTTTATTATTTCACAGTTTCATGGGTCAGGAACCAGGAAGCCACAGAACTGAGTGCCTTTGGCATATGTTGTCTTGTAAGGTTGTAGTAAAGCTGTCGCCAGGGCTGTTGTCTCATCTGAAGGCTCAACTGGTGGAGGATTCCCTTTTAACCTCACTCACATGGTGGTTTTCAGTTCGCACTACTTTCCTGGCTAATTTTGAGTGACTTCAGTTCCTCACACATGGGGCTCCCCAAAGGCTGCTTGTCATGACATGGCAGCTGGCTTCCCCGGAGTAAGTGATTCAGTAAAAAGTGAGTGAACCCCAGATTGAAGCTGCAATGTTTGTATATGCTAATCACCTCAGGAGTGACGTACCATCTCTTCTGCTGTATTCTATTCATTAGAAATGACCACACTCAAGAGGAGAAAATTTATTCTCCATCTCTTGAAGGGAGGCATAAAAATGTGTTTGTGGGCACATTTTTAAAACCACCAGACCCATTCCATGTGTTACAGTCACAGTGATCATCCGTCAAGGCTACTAGGTTGAACATTCTATGGTATCTTGTTTTTCTAGTATATCAAATCTTACCTGTATTCAGCCTATGCCTGGCAAAGCTGTATATCATCCAAGCTAGAGAAGGAAAGTAACTTTAATTTTGTATTTCTGATGCAATTAGATGTGTGTGTATAGAATAATCAACCGCCACATTATTCAAATACAGTATCATAGCAGGAAATCTAGGAAGGCATACACGTCTTCGGGGGGAGTTTGCATTCTTACACTACGTAGTGATGACAGCTTATATTTATTTTCTTCTTATTGTCTGCTGGTCATTGTTCTTAACACTTTAGGTGCTTTATTTCACTTAATTCTCAGATCAGCCCTAAGTAGGTGCTATCATATTCCTTATTTTATGTATAAGGAAACCTAGGTTTAAAAGAGTTAAGTAAATTACCCTCAGTCTTAGCTAATAAGGAGATATACAAAGATTAAAATACTGTCTTATCTCCTAATCAACAAACTCTTCCTTCTTGAATGTTACCAAAGGGATGTGTCCATGGTTTGACATGTCTCCATACATCAGTTAGAAGAGCTTTCTTCTACCACCACAAGACTTGTGTAACTCTTGACTAACTTGTGTAACTCATAGATAACCGCCATAAATTTTCCTAGTCCACTCACATAAGTCCCCTGAGTTAAGCACTCTCTTAAAACCACAATGTTAAAAAAAAAAAAACACAATGTTAAAAAAGTTAATAAAGGTGTCTATTGTGTTTGAGGAATAAAAAGAAAGCATAGAAATGATTAACTAGCCCTGACAACAAGGAAAGAGAATGAGACAGGTAATACGAAAGCCAGAAAGAAGAAAACTTTTTCAAGGTGGTGACCGTGTGAAGATAAGAGTGTTAATTCTATGGAATCTCTTTCTCAACCTGACACTGGAAGTTTGGCCACCTTTGCATACAAATTTAGGATGTAAACATCAAATGAATGTGAAAAAAAATATAAATGGGAGAATCTTATTTGAGTCCTTCCTTATTTACATGAGTGTACCTTTCATATCAGGTGTAAACTCTTTGATCTTGGAAATACTTGTTCATATCTTGTAAGCTGAGTCTGAGACATACTATGCAGCTAGATTCAGAAATAAAACCCCATGTTTGTCTAACTTCAAAGTCGATATTGTTTCACTGTAACAAACTGTCTTTCTAAAAATAAGATAAAAGGATGGTTATATTCTCTCAGAAGAAGCAGGATAGACCCTGCTTGGACCCCACATTCGATCTGGTTGTCAAGACTAATGATACCACACAGGCACCAAAAGGAAATGAAAAGTCTTATTACTTACGTGATGAGGCTTTCATGGGAGGGCAGGACTGGCCTCCAAAGCTAGTCCGAACATGGCTTGACAGAGCAGGGAAAAAAGATAGGCTTGGAGTTTTGATGGTGTTTAGGGAGTGAGAATGCAGTGAGAGTTCCCACACTGGCATGGGCTGGTGTGAGTT
Source organism: Tursiops truncatus (assembly GCF_011762595.2). Classification (NCBI taxonomy): domain Eukaryota; kingdom Metazoa; phylum Chordata; class Mammalia; order Artiodactyla; family Delphinidae; genus Tursiops; species Tursiops truncatus. Next base: position 13,152,913 of record NC_047034.1, on the reverse strand, counting down.
TAAACTTCCACAGGCAGTAAAGGAGGGAGTACCCAAGATTTCTTATCAACCTGACAAGATGTTCAGCCACAGAGGAAAAGGGAAGTAGGAAGCTTCAAACGTGGCAGCACTCAAACATCAAAAAACGGATTCAGACTCTTCATTCACTCCTGATGTTTGACTGATGACTAATATGTACTATATTTTAGTTCACTGAATAGGAACTTGTTTAAGTGTGTCATTATTGTGCTTTTGAGGCCTAAAGCCAGAGGCCAGTAACGGAGGTAAAAGTTCTGTTGAATGTCTGTTCAAGAACCCCGCACTGTGGATTCTGGGAAGCGAAGTGAGTCACTATTGATAATGCATGGAACTCCAAAGAGAGTAAAGAGTGTCTTGATGAGAACTTGTCTTGTGACTTTAATATGTACAGAGATATATGTAATTTTGATGTATATGTCAAGGATCTATAATGCAAAAAATTCCCAGAATTCTTCACCCCAAAGTGGGCAACCTTGGACAAGGAATTGTATTGATGATACTGGCCAGACCAGACAGCGAGATTATTGGCAATAACCCAAGAGTCAGTAAAAGTGTACAGATGAGGCTGACTTTTAGCCAGGGGATCAGTGCTAAGATGATTACCTGAAATTTGGCCAATTGTGCTAACCTTTGTGTTTGTCTTTTATCAGGGTCGTCGTGTGATGAGGAACATAAAGCAGCAGCTTTCCAGTGAGCGTGGTGTTGATACCGTCAGTCAACTGCATGAATTCTCATTGCTGCTCACCCAGTTTATCCCAAGGGACTACCCAGGTACACAAGGGGCTAAGGAGAGCGGTGGCTTCCTCTGGAACCATATGGGGACCTTAATGGGTGGGGCGACAGCGTTACAATTTTAGTTATCCACTCTGAGTCACTATTCTTTCCAAGTTAAACAACTATCTAAACTGGGCTGTTAAATGGAGAATTAGTGGGGATAATCACCCCTTTTCTCACTAGGTCTTGTATAATGGGTTTCAATTTTTGAAAATAGTATTTTACTTTACTTTCGATTGTGTTAACTACTTTAATGGAGGACAAGGAGGTAGGTATGTCCGTGGAGTCTGATTGTGTCTAGTCAGTTTGTAAGTTGCCAAAAACTTAATTTGATTTTAATTTATTACTCATTGCATCATGTTGTCCACATCCACTATGCAATATTTTAGGGCTATGGATGTTATGATCTTGGGAATTTAGGCAAGACAATAGTTCCAGTGGTTAAGGTGAGACATACTTGTTTATCCTTTATTTTACACTTGGGAACTCCCCCTAGACTACAGGTAGTACCTTGTTTAAACTTAGTGGAATCTCGGTATAACTGTAATTTGTGCCTCAGTAATGATTAAGGCCATGAAGTTTTTCCAATTGGTGCCTTTCAGCAGATTTAACATCTTAATTCAGGATCTGTTTTGTAGATGTGCCCAAGCCAATCATTGCCCTTTCATTTTTTGTTGTAGAAATTATGTTAGTAAATTTTGGATTTCTGACTCAGTCAATTTGTGGACCTCTGTTTCAATTTTTTTTTCTAATTTCCTCATTTGCCTATGCAGGTTTCTGTTTTTCTTTTCTCTCTCTTGCTCTCTTTCTCTCTCTTCTTTTTTTTCTTTCTTTGGTGGTTACTGGATGAACTTTCAGGAGACTCCTTTTACCCTCCTATTATTTGTAAATCCCTCCAGAGAGTCTCACATCAGCATCATCAGGTTTAAGGGTATCCTCCATGGAAACGTTTAACCCATTGGTTGTGCCCCAGAGTTGCCATAGGTGTCTGTCTCTCCATATAACCTTGAGGATAAGGATGTTTTCTGGAATTAGAGGTATAGGCAGCAGTAGCAGCAAAGGCATTGTGTAGAATCATATTGAGATATCAGCCTTTGGGACCGCAGGCCTCAGTAAGTCAAGCCTTCACATGATTACTTCTCAAATAGTGCTTTCATCCTCCACATTGGACAACTGTCCAATGTATTGGACAGAGCACTCTGTGAAACACGGGCCAACCTGTGAGATGCATAACCAGCTGGTCCCAGAAGAAGGGTCTTTCCTTAGGGTCTAGTAACAGTCTCAATTTATGGGAAATCAAGACACATGATTCAATCCAAGACACAGAAAAGTCTGGGAATAGACACGTGATCCAGAGCCACAATAAAGAGGATCCAATCCCATACTCCTGCCCCTAAATGTTAGTAATTAAAAATGCTAGCTTAGGTGAGTTAAATTTGTCACAGAGGCTTGGTAGAACTCAGCAAGTGCAGCACAAAGCAGCACAGCTCAAAGTGCTTGGTCGTCAGCAGGCAGCAGAGCCAGTTAGCAGGCCATACCAGGAGAGAAAGACCACTGGTGGGGATTGCCATAGTCTAGACCGTCCTGCTCATAATGCCGTAGTTGTCATGGCCACTGTTAAGACAGAGCATGGGCCTCCACTCAAAATCTGGTTCAGCTGTCAAAACTTATGGAACCCCCCCCTTCACCTCACCCCCACCCAACAAATGCACATGCACCACGGGAATACAAAAGCGTTCGTTACTTATATAAGGAAGATTTATTGACACGGCAGGGCAGTCTTCCAAAGCTGGTCCAAAATGACTTGAGAAAGTAGAGAAAGGTGACTGGCTTGAGATGTTTATGGTGTTTAGGGGATGGGGCCAGGGTTGAAATTTCCTGTGTCAGTAGAGATTTGTGTGGTTTAAATTCCTATTGGCACCCAAGGAGAGAGCACCTAGGTTTTCTTGCCAGATGTGGGAGAGAGGAAAAAGGGGAAGGGGTGAGACTTAAATACTGATGACAGTCAAATGCCAAAAACTGGAGTCAGACTTCGTATTACAAAGATAAAGGCGTTTCATCATTTTATTAAGAGTTTAGAGTATGGTGGTCAGTACTGACCTATATGCACAGATTCATGTGATCTTACAGGAGCAGGGAACAATCTAAGCTTTATAAAAGAATTGACCAGAACTTGTCAATTTGGGTAATACTGCTAAATGACCAGCAAAGTCTTTGTGGCAGACCCTTTGTGAAGGTGACAATAACTTCTCTGCCAAGCATGCCTGTTTCCAATGTGATTTTGTTGCCTCCTTACTTCGTAAAAAGATGGAGTCTACTTCCTCTCCCCTTGAATCTGTGCTGACTTGATTTGACCAATAGAATGTAGAAGTGACCAAGAGTTACTGCCCAGGCTAGATATTTTCCCTCTCTTGGAACTCAAAACTGTCATGCTGTGTAGAAGTCTAGTCTAGTCTATTGTAGGATAAGTGGGCCTGTGAAGGAAAACAAGGACACTCAAGATGACAGTCGGCAACAACTACTTGACATGCAAGTGAGGCTTCCAGCCATAGCCTAGCCATCAGATTGCAGTCACATGAGTGATTATAAGCAAGGCCAGATAAAGAAATTCCCAGATGGACAACTCACGGAGTTATGAGAAGTTAATAAATTGTGCTTGCTTTAAGCCACTAAGTTTGGATGGGCTTAGATGCATAACAGTAGCGAACAAAGGCATTCTTAAAAACAATTCAGTCAGCGTGGACTTTGAAATAAACGGATGTAAACCTATGTACCAACAAAGAGAGTCCCATGCAGCAGACACTACCTACATTCAATAATCTGCATGTGTAAATGTTCAAGAATTTGGGATAGCCCTATGCTTAAAACTGTGTCCCTATTAAGAATGCAGGAATTCTTTATAATTATATTATATATCTTAATTCCATTCAGTTTATCAAGCTCTCAGATTATACTAAGCTTATGTTAGTAGATATAAAATAAATCCATGTCATTAAGAAACAGATTCATTTTCTTTTAAATAATCTAGAGCTCACTAAAGTGGAAATTTTAGAAAAAGAAGTGGAAGACAGACTACATATTTTCTGCCAGCTGGCCCTAGGAGAACCAATTGCTGAGAAGAAGTCCTACATGGATTGAAGGAAGACTGTGAGGTGTAATCTTTATTGTCAGCCTCCTTCTCCCCCCTTTCCTCTTCCTTCCTCCTTCATCCATCTTCTTTCTCTGCACTGTTCTGTGTTCCATTGTCCAGGTAGGTTCTGCTTAAGGGAAGGTAGAGTGAGAGAAAGTCCAGGGATTTTATTCACTCCCGGCTTCTGCCTCAGCCTGGGGTTCTGGCTAAGCTTTGAGGTTAGAACGGAAGATAGAACTGCCCTGAAGCTTTCTTGGGGCGCCTCTAACACCTTTGCCTCCTCTGCCGGCCTAAGGTTGCTAATGGCTTCCCACTGTTGATATTCCCTGGGCGAGTGAACCATTAAGCTTCCCTCAAGCCTCTCCAGGCTTCTGTAAATGTTCCTTTCGTAACACACAGCTCCTCAGTTAAACCCTTTGGGTCTGCCATGTTTTTCTTGCTGACACCTTGGTTGTTACAATGGCCAAGAAATATCTGTAAGTGGAAAAGTTTGTGGAAAAGCAATGTAATGAAAACAAACAAAAAAAAGTTACTTAGAATTAACCACCCTTGACCCTTCAACCCTTCTAGGCATTTTGAAGAGAATCCACAGAAAATCTTCTATTTATGAGATAAGCCATGAGAGAGGTAAATTGCTCTAAGGAAGGAAAGAAACGGCAGGCAAGGGGGATACTTGTGAATGAGGGAGTGGGTAGCTAAAGCCTGGGGCCTGCAGAAGCTGGAGGCGGGAGACAAAGCAAGAGAGACACGGCAGTTGGAGTGAGCGGTATTTTGGGGATACCTTCATTTCCCCAAGAAATCTCCAGCAATATTTTGCGCTATTTTTCAGTGTTTCTCAAATCAAATCTAATTCTTAGATGTGAAAACATGCCGGAATAGGTACCAAACTGAGTGGAATTCAGATTGGGGAGTCACAGTTAAGAGCTGGCTCACAAGAGGATGCATAGAATAATCTCATCTGTGCAAAAATAACAAAATCTATGGCAGCAGATGTACAGAAAAGAAAAATGAAGGGAACAATGTGCATTGTACCTTGATAGTGGATGTCGTTTTAGGAGGACAAGAGGGTGGAACTGTGAGGAAATGAGCATCTGTATCTATCGATCTATTTTTATTTCTGCAGAGTCTGGATTTTGTAAATTCAACGTGAGTTAAGTTTCCAATCAGAAAAATAAAACAGCAAAGATGGTACATGATAAATATTTGACACATCTTCTTAGTTGTGTAGGGAAGGACTGCAACGTCCTTAGGGAATTAAGGGAGACTCCTGGCTGGAGTGTTGAGAGAGATGGTATCTAGTCTGATAGGTAAAATGTCCTGAACATTGTGTCCAGCACAGGTATTGTGACATCGGATTTAATCCTGAAGGCACATTTACCCAGAAGGTATTATTATCTCCCTGTTAAGAATGAGGAACATGACACTGGGGAGGCTGAACTACTTGCTGAAGTGCACATAACCTGGAAGTGTCAGAAGTGGGATTTGAACCTGTTTCTGATTCTTTCCAGAGCCTGACATTAAATAGCTTCACTCTATGCTTCCCCTTGAAATTCATGAATATTTCATGGATGAGTGCAGATATAATATAAAAGAACAATTAATGATTGTAGATTAATTTTAGTTGAGCAGAGATCAATGTTAAAAGAGTAAATACGTGTGCTATAACCTTAATTGATCATGTTAATTTACAGAGTTGCTTGTTCTACTTAAAACGTCTTGAAATAATACGAGTTACTTCATCAATTTACATATATATTATTTCCCTCTTTTCCCTCTTCCGTTAGAGGATAACTAACAAAGTAAGTTTGGGTACATCACACTATGTAATAATTAAATTGATGTGTTTGTAAGTTTCTGATAATTTTTTTTGCAAGAGTATGTTAAAAAGAATGCAACTGAATATTGTCAGATAATTCTGCATCATTTCTTTTTTATGCATCAACTCATCTGCACGCAATGCTTTCTCTTAATGTCTAGGTGGCAGCAGAGGTACAATTATAAATATTTAGCACACTTGACAATTTGCTCATGAAAAACAGAAAACTTTAAAAATCTTGAAGTCTGATGAAGAAATTACATAAGGTTAAAATCGATAAGTGATTTGTGTATTAGAGTATGTTTGGTAATCATTTCATATTATTTATGGTATAAAAATGTTCACATAGTTTTAATTTCAAGGGACTACACCTCAATATAAATAACAGTTAATGATATTTAATATACAATACATTCATTGAACTAAATTTTTCACTTTTTTCAATTCCTAGATTTGTGAACACCTTTAAACTCTTGTAGGAAAATGATAAATAGGGTGAGGTTGAGTGAGAAAAAGTTTTGAGACCATATGAGTTAAGAAATGCTAACATTGATTCTGCCTCTTAGATTCCTCAGAGCAACCTGCAGTTATGTTTAGGAGATTAAAAGCATCAACTCTAGCAGATGACATCTTTAAAAGGTATTGTAAGATAGTCCCTCACTAATTACTCATCGATTGCACCATCTATTTCAGGTACTGTTGGATTGAATATAAAGGAAAAGGAAAAACGAGACAGTGTATTAACATAAAGTACATATTCCAACCAGGTAACGTTGACTTTTTGATTTGGTCTTGCTAAGAGTAGACTGTTTCCTTCACATCCACTAAACTGCTTCCTCTGTATCCTGGCAGGGGCAGCAGGCAGGTTCAAAATGGGGAGCTGAGGATGGCTAAGAAGAGGGTGATGTATGAAGGTGTGGGCACGGCATAGGACAGTACCACAAGTTGGGGAGTAACAGACAGGAGTCTTATGAGCCTTAGATTTGAAGGGTCAGTGGAGTGAGGTTAGGGACCCTGAGCCAGTAGCTGACACTGTGATTGAGGGCTGCTGGACAGGAGCTGAGGTTTTTAAGGATATCTAAAGACATGCAGCCAGAAGAAGCCAGGAGAATAATGGCCATGTTTCACTCTCCTTCTGGCTGCAGATCCTCTGCTAAGGCTTCCCTTTCGTTGAAACCGACTTGATGTCATTGTATAGGGGAAACCACTGATCAGAGTTTATAAATATCAGCTTCCATAATGCAGGAGGAGGGTAAATAGAAAATATCCTGTATAATCACTGCATTAGTGTGCTAGGCCTGCCGTAACAGAAAACCACAGACTGAGTAACTTAAAAGACAGAAACTTCTTGTCTCACAGTTCTAGAGGCTGGAAGTCCAAAATCAAGGTGTCAGCAGGTTTGGTTTCTACTGAAGCCTCTCTCCTTGGCTTGTAGATAGCTGCCTTCTCCCTGTGTCCTCATGTTGGTCACCTCTCTGTGTCCTAATTACCTCTTTATTGGATTAGGGCTGACCCTAATGACCTCATTTAACTTTAATTAATTATTTGAAGATCTTATATTCAAATGCAGTCTCATTCTATGGTACTGGGGGTTAGAACTTCAACATAGAATTTGGTGGGGCACAATTCACTGCCTAACAACCACCAACTATGTGATCACGTGAAAACAAAGGAGACTTTGTGGTAGCTATGGTACTGAGGAGACAATAATGGTAATAGTCATAAAAACTGAGAAACCAGTATTATAACAGTTGTGACTTACCATCATAATTTTAAAACTCCTTGAATTTAACTTGAAAAATTGTATAATGTACTTATTATCCATCTATTCCATAAATATTATATAACAATGTTAATAATCAGAAAGGTGACTAACACAAATACTGATAAACCACATAGAGAAAATCACTAAATTCTTTGATTTCAATAAACAAATGATCTGTTCAAATGTGCTTCTAAATATCCATTGTCTCAGGTAGAATCAGAATGCTCTGTACCTTGATGTAAAATATAGTCTTCTGACCACAATATGCTCAAGAATGTGCCTCAACAAAACTGTGCACTAGGCCAAGGTTAATTTTCCACCAACACTGAGGTCCTCATGTTTGAAATCTGTTAAGAAAATATTTGACAAATAGATTTTATACTTAGTAAAATGGTAAAGTTTAATGTGCTATCTCATTTGCATTCAACAGGGGCCAACGCCTTAAACAAGAATTTCCCAAATTCTGATTTCAGAATACCAGTATTCTAAGAGATATTAATCTACATATCCTTTAAAAAAGGATTCTCTGTAGATAAAATACAGTTAAAATAATGAACTACAGAAATTTGAACAAAATTCATATTTTTAGAGCTTTTTAAAGTGTGTTTTCATATTTAAGGTTCTAATAATAGAAAAATTTTTCTTATCCTTGCCTTAAAGCAAATAATCAAATAAAACAGAGGAACATCAGCCATCACTAGGCAAGATATGAAGGAAACAAGGGCTTTTCCAGGCCCTGATATTGTTCTAGAACCTTCTATCAAGTCCTTGTAATCCCAGGCAAAGTGCTAATGGTTGGCAAACATGCACCCAGTCAGGTGAGTAAAGACCCTTTATGCTGTGCTAAAGAGCACAGGGAAAGAGTGTACTTGACATCAGGGAACACCTCCATGCTGAGAATTCAACAACAACAAAAAACCTTTTACAAAAGATCAACTTCTGGCTCAGATGACAATTAAAGAGGATCTTTGTTGAATTCAGGAATGTGACTTGATAATAAAACCCATTCTTTCTGGAAATGCATTTAAAATCTCCCTGACTGGAAAGTTTTTTAGGTCTCTTTCTGTCTTGGCAACCTAGCAGATATTTAGAACATTCTATTGCACTTAATATTGTCAATTTAATGCACCAAATTCAAATTTCAGTAATAAAATCACATAATAATAAATGTAGAATACACTAGAAAGTCAGCTCTGAAACAGTGGCCTCAGTTTTCTCTTTAATTTAACTGTCTCAGTCTGATCTTACAGGGCAATAATATGACTGCCATGTTAAAGGGTAGATGTAGAAGAAAGGGAAGGTAGTGTAACGTGTTCTAGGTCCATCCACATCTCTACAAATGACCCAATTTCATTCCATTTTATGGCTGAGTAATATTCCATTGTATATATGTGCCACATCTTCTTTATCCATTCATCTGTCAGTGGGCATTTAGGTTGTTTCAATGACCTGGCTATTGTCAATAGTGCTGCAATGAACATTGGGGTGCATGTGTATTTTTGATTTATGGTTTTCTCTGGGTATATGCCAGAGTATATGCCAGTATATAGTGGGATTGCTGGGTCATATGGTAGTTTTATTTTTAATTTTTTAAGGAACCTCCATACTGTTCTCCACAGTGGCTGTATCAATTTACATTCCCACCAACAGTGCAAGAGGGTTCCCTTTTCTCCACACTGTCTCCAGCGTTTATTGTTTGTAGATTTTTTGATGATGGTCATTCTGACCGGTATGAGTTGATACCTCATTGTAGTTTTTTGTTTGTTTGTTTGTTTTTTTTGCGGTACGGGGCCTCTCACTGTTGTAGCCTCTCCCGTTGCGAAGCACAGGCTCCAGATGCGCAGGCTCAGCGGCCATGGCTCACGGGCCCAGCCGCTCCGCGGCATGTGGGATCCTCCCGGACCGGGGCACGAACCCGTGTCCCCTGCATCGGAAGGCAGACTCTCAACCACTGCGCCACCAGGGAAGCCCCCTCATTGTAGTTTTGATCTGCATTTCTCTAATAGTTAGTGATGTTGAGCATCTTTTCATGTGCCTCTTGGCCATCTGTATGTCTTCTTTGGTGAAGTGTCTATTTGGGTCTTCCGCCCATCTTTTGATTAGGTTGTTTGTTTTTTTTGATATTGAGCTGCCTGAGCTGTTTGTATATTTTGGAGTTTAATCCCTTGTCAGTTGCATCATTTGCAAATATTTTCTCCCATTCTGAGGGAATGGATTAAAGACCTAAATGTAAGACCGGACACTATAAAACTTTTAGAGGAAAACATAGGAAGAACACTCTTTGACATAAATCACTGCAAGGTCTTTTTTTTACCCACCTCCTAGAATAATGAAAATAAAAATAAACAAATGGGACCTAATTAAAGTTAAACGGTTTTGCACAGCAAAGGAAACCATAAGTGTGAAGAAAAGGCAACCCCCATGTGTGTTATATTTTTATGTTACAAGAGAGAAGAATCTGAACGCACTATGAGCATTTGGAAGCATTAGGCCCATGAATGGGAATCTGACCAAACATCTCCTGGAATGAACTCATTTTTAATAAATAGTATATATATATATATATATATATGCCAGTGAATATAATCTTGAACTAATACTTATTCTCTATAATTATTATATCTAGAGATGCTACCTGGATACAGCTGAAAGTACCACCAACGCAAATATATATTACCCCACATTTTGGTAAGGAAATGAAAATAAAAAAAGCCTTAAAATTCATGTTCATAATGCTTATGCTCCAAGCAAACATAAGATATAATCCAGCGTGTAGAAAGGACTTCCACTTCCTCTAGGGGGTCTTTCCTCAGAGGGGCCACAGGAGGAGGCAGCTCCACTGAGGTTCTGAGGTGATGATTAGGAAGTTCTGCCTGTCAGGTGACACGTGGAAGCATTTCACAGGCCAAATACAGGTGTGCTGAGACACACAAAAAGGAAAAGAATATATCTGAACTGTACATGGCAGAAAAACTATACACATGGTAAGTGTGCATTTGAGCATTTCTATGTGTACGTGTATATTAAAGATAGACAATACACAGTCCAGCTTTAATTTTTAAATTTTATACATATATATGATTCCTTATTTTCTTTCCATGCCCAGGTCTTCTGTTCAGAAAATGATGAACGCCTCAAGAAGGAAAATTCTTTATATATATTTTTTATAGTAGATGTTTCTCAACACACACTCTCTGCTGTGTGTCTAGTACCCCCTAATCCACAGGCCATTTGTTTCTTAGAGGCTTTCATCCATCAGGCTAGAGCTAGCATCGGATCGCTCCGACAGAGAAAGCACGTTATGTGCATAATTTGAACAAGCCAATGCATTCTACACCAGGTGTGTAGTGGAATATTGCAATGCTGTCTTCATAGATGTTACTCATGTAAGCACTGGATATTGTGAGGTGCTGAACCCAAATGGTCCCCACTTAGCCCTGGACACCTGAAGAGCTTTTTCATGCCATGTGTAGGCAATACAGATTAGAACTACGTGATGCCTGGCCTGTAGTAGCTTTGGGAGGCTTGATAGGAATCTGTTATTAATCTCATTATCTAGCATCAAAGAGTTCTAGACTACTGGAGTTGACTAATTAATATGCTGCTGAGAAAGTAATTGCAATGTAGCAAGCACAACTACAGGATAACATTCATCTTTCCTGCTCACAAGGAGAATCTGCAAAATCATCTTTTTCTGTACAAGAAGATTTATTATTTTTTACTTTCTGGATGGATCTCTAAAAGGCAATAAGTATGTTTTAAACAAAAGTGAACACCTGTGCTCTCTGAAGTTATAGAGTCAAAATATTGGAACTTGAAAAGAATCAGAGATCATGTATTTTGAATTTGTTAGTAATTTTTTTCTCTCTTCCTAAAATGGAAGAATTTGGAGGGGGAGAAGAGAGGGCCAAGTAGTCTGGGCTTCTGCCTCATCCACCCCAGTACCCCATCTCCTACTGAAGCATCTCAGCATTGACTTGTTTTATGTATTAGGATTCCACTTGAGCTGACGTTTGGATAAGACTTTCGCTGCTAGAGAAATCTGATAGGCAGTAGCATCTTGGATAAGAGCAATGACTCTTGCGTCTCCCTCCCTACCACCCTCCCTATCCCACGCCTCCAGGCGGTCACAGAGCACCGAGCTGATCTCCCTGTGCTATGCGGCTGCTTCCCACTAGCTATCTACCTTATGTTTGGTAGCGTATATATGAGACGCAAGAGGGAAGAGATATGGGAACATATGTATATGTATAACTGATTCACTTTGTTATAAAGCAGAAACTAACACACCATTGTAAAGCAATTATACCCCAATAAACATGTTTAAAAAAAAAAAGAGCAATGACTCTGAGGAAGCATTGCCTGCATGCAAGTCTCTGTCACTTTAGAGCTGTCAGATAACCACTTTCTCCATGAATTTCCTCAGCTGTAAAATTGGAATAATAAAAGTGGCCCTTTCCTAGGGATTTCAAGGGGATTCAATCTGTTACTATAAACTGCTAAGAACAGTGTCACATGGTAACTGCTGTATGTTAATTCTCATCTAGACATTACATAGACCAACAGAGCTTATAAACTGAGAACTACAAAGCTGGATGAGAATTTACAGATCATCTCCCGAGAGCTAAGAACACGAAATATGGTGTTTCTATTCACATGGCTAAGCAGTAACTGAGACAATGTCAGGACCTAGTAATTTTTATAGTAATGTATGTTAATAAAAGTACTCCTAGTTACCAAGAAGAGGTTAAACATATTTAGTCTACCTGTGGGGTTGCTGACAGTGCATGTTTAAAAAATTCTACCTCAGGGGCTTCCCTGGTGGCGCAGTGGTTGAGAGTCCACCTGCCGATGCAGGGAACACAGGTTCGTGCCCCGGTCCGGGAAGATCCCACATGCCGTGGAGCGGCTGGGCCCGTGAGCCATGGCCGCTGAGCCTGCACGTCCGGAGCCTGTGCTCCGCAACGGGAGAGGCCACAACAGTGAGAGGCCCGCGTACTGCAAAAAAAGAAAAAAAAAAAATTCTACCTCAAATTTGTAAGTTGAAATGTTTTCATTCTTTAAAAGATAAGCTTTCACTTTTTTCTAGAAATGCATTTATATGTGGAAGTGTATGTAGATTTCCTGATGGCGCTAGATGGATGGGGCATTACTCTACCACAAGCTAGTCTGTCTGATCACCTACCCTTTTCAGCTTCAGTCTGACCCATGCTATTATCTTTGAAGTGGGGCTTTGAGTAATGTCTGGATTATAGTCAAACACAATGCCTGGAACAGGTCAGGTTTTCCATATGTATTTATGAATAAACAAAGGACAGAAGAATGAAGCTCTTCTTTCTGTTGATCCCATTTATAGGCCACTTTTAGGAATGGTGCCTGAGGCAGGAACACCGCACTGTCCATAGCAGGTTAGTTGGTGAGCACTGCACAAAGACACCAGGGCAAGAAGCCTTGTGGCCTCTGGAATCATCCTTGACCAACTGCTGTGGAGATGCGTCCACGCTAGGGAGGGGCTTTTTCTTTCTGCTTTGCATAAAGGTGCCACTCCCATTACACATCCATGGAATTGTGTCTGCGGAGCACAGGCTCATTTTGCCGTGTCCCACAAAGATGCCTTTCAGGCAAGTAGCTTCCAGTATTTTCTTCAATAAGAGACACCAGGAGCCCTCTTTGTTGGAAAAGCCCGGGACCATATCAGGCAGCAAATCCAAATGGGGACTGATGGTTGCCAATTTGCACCTGCCGCCTCAAGAGTGATTATGGAGGGTGGGTGCGCTCCAGTGTTGAGCCTCTGCAGGTGTTTGAGGTCTCGATAGCTCCACCGGTCTGGGGGGCCCAAGGAGGGCTGAAAGGATGCATAATGCGCATGCGGCCCCAGGCAGCAGTGGGTAGCCAGGGCCCTGGAATTGCGCAGAAGTCAGCAGAAGCCCGGTCACAGTACCAGGCATTAGGGGTTCAAGGGGTTAGCCTAATCTAACCAATGGGGAATATTCCCCCTATAGGCAAAAGGCAAGGTTACTTGACGGTCTTGGCTGACTAGAATATTCTCCAATAAGAAACACCTGGGAGCCTTATTTACTAGAGAAGCTCGGGATCCGATCCGAAGCAAGTCCAGATGGGGGCTGGGGGTAATCTGACACTGCCATCTCAGAGTGATATTCGAGGGGGTGGGCTCGCTCATCCTGGAGGTTATGCAGGCGTTTGGAGCTTGGAGTTCGCTCCAAAGGCTTGGAGCGCGGGTCGCCAAAAGGCAGGCAGAAGTGGTGCGTACTGCGCAAGCGCGTCCAGCGCGGTTCAGCCTCGCCAGGGAACTGGAGACGTCAGGTCACAGGGCCCGGCTCTTGAAGCACAAGGAGCATGTGTAATCGCAAACCCAGACCTCTCAACCCATTCCCCCTGAAGACAAAATGCAATGGGAAGCCCAGGACCACATCAGGCGGCAAGTCCAAATGGGGACTGACAGTGGCCAGTTTGCCACTGCCGCGTCAGAGTGATTTTGAGTGGTGGGTGCCCTCCACTTGGTAGCTATGCAGGAGGTTGGGGGCCGGGCTCTGGCTCCACGGTCCCGGAGGGCCACAGCTGCCGAGGCCGGCTCAAAAGGTGCACGCTGCCCATCCCAGGGTAGCCGGGGACTTGCAACAGGGCCGGGGACTGGATGAGGCCGGCGCACAGGAGCGGAGTATTGAGGGAAACAAGGCTTCTGCCTAATTCCAAACCCTCATCTACACAAGTGCACGTGATCATCCTTAAGGCAGAGCAGGTGGGCACTGTACTGCCTTGACGGAAAACACCTGGCCAGGTATCCAAGCGACTGCGGGGAGGGAGCCCTGGTTGCTGGGAAGCCCAGAGCCCAATCAGGCGGGGAGTTCAAAGGGGAACTGAGGGTCGCCAATTTGCATCTGACGCTTCACAGTGATTTTCACTTACCCAATGGAGAGTATTTCCCCTCCGGCAAAACGCGAGCGTACTCGACTTCCGTTTCAGGGAGGGGCCGCGCAGGCTCGCCAGGGTTTGCCCCATAAGAGACTCCTTGGAGCCGTAATTTCGCGAGAAGTCCCAGCCCTGATCCGGCAGGAGGTTTAAATGAGGCTTGTCGGTTGTCAGTTTGCAGCTGTAGCGTCAGAATGATTTTCGGCGTGTTGGCGGCGTCCACCGTGGAGGCTCTGCCGGTGTTTGGAGCCTGAACCTGGCTCCACAGGCCTGGAGGGCCCCGCTGCCCGAGGACCTTTAACCAGGTAAGTCCTGCGGATGCGCGTGCAGGACAGGGTAGCTAGGGACCTTTTAGAAGGTAAAAGTCAAGGGAAAAGGGGTCACAGGAACAGGCTCTTGGGGGACAAGAGGAGAGATGGTCGCCATTTTTTCTCTGCCGCTTCAGAGAGATTTTCCTTGGGTGGACTCCCTCCACTCTGGAGTCTGTGCTGGAGTTTGGGCCGCGACCTAACTTCAGAAGCTGGAGGGCTCGGGGTGCCCTTGGCCTGCCGAAGGGGTGCTACTGCCCCTGAGCGTGCAGAGCAGGTCGGGGCGCCAGAACCTGGAACAGGGCAAACGTAGGAAGACGCTGGCTCCCAGGAGCGGGCTCTCGGGAATAGGGTGCACGTGTAACCACAAGCGCTAACCTACCCAGTGGGGCCTATTCCTATTAAAGGCAAAACGCAAGGGAACTTGACTTCTTTGCCAGGGAAGAGTCGGGCCTTCGCTCCACAGGCCTGAAGGGCCCAGGTGCCGAAGATCTCCGGGAGAGGTGCGTACTGCGCATGCGTTTGCAGCTCTTTTTTTTTTTTTTTTTTTTGTGGGGGGCGTTCCCAGGGGCTTGGAACAGAGCAAGTGTCGGGAGAAGCTGGTGAAAAGCGCGCATTTGCTGAAAAAAGGAGTAAGCCCAGTCGTAAAGCCTAACCTACCTAGTGGGGAATGTTCTCCCGGAAGCAGTAACGCAAGGCTACTCCACTGCCCTGAAAGGACTGGGGCTCGTGTGCTGGCCTTGCTCTAGTAAGAGATACCTGGGAGCCATTCAGGGAGCACGTCCAAATGGGGACTTACGGCTGCTAATTTGCATCTGCCGCCCCGGCGTGGTTTTTGGGGTGAGGGCGCCCTCCACCCTGCAGGCTGTGTAGGTGTGGGCAGGGACATAGCCCTGAAGGCCTAGATTCGGAGCCCTGTCCGCAGAGGACTGCTAAAGGGGCTCGTACTGCGCATGAGCGGGCTGTGCAGTTGCGGGAAGGCTGGGACCTGCAACTCTGCAAAGGCAGGGAGATGCCGGGTCACCGGAGCAATCCCTTGAGGGACAGGCATATGCCTAAACACAAGACCTAATTTACCTATGGGGACCGTACCCCCCGAAGGCAAAACGGAAGGTTGCTCCACTGCCTTTGTAGGGCGGGGTCTGGCGGGCGGGGCGTGATGTTCTGTTAGATGCTCCTGGTTGCTGGAGAAGCCTAGGACCTGCTCAGGCCGCAAGTCCAAGTCGGTATGACTATGGGCAATTTGTTGCTTCTGCTTCAGAGTGATTTTCAGGGTGTGCGATCCATTACCCTATTTTGGTATCTTGACCTGTCCTCAGCCCATTGGTAGCCCACAATTTAATCCGCCTTAACTGCATCTTAACTAGCTGCCGGACCCCTCCAGCTCACGTGTCTACTCTGTTCCCTTATCAAATTTGTTCATAAGATGCCTTGAGTCCCACCTGTACTGCCTCAGACAGTCTCATCCTGCTTTTCTACTCAAGTTCACATCTCCTTCTCTTTTACCTTTTGGGCTGCCATTCCCAGATGCTGATACCTCAAGGAACACTGTCACGTGCTTCTTCTCAACTGCATCCCTACATCTCCTCCTGACCCTCCAGCTATCAGAATTTCTGGAAATAAATATGGCCTTCCAGTCTAGCCATCCCGTAACAAACTAAATTCCGATTCTAATACCTGGCTTGTATCTACACAGTTTCGTTTATACTATGGGGAAAATAATTTTTAATATAGTTCTGTTCACTAAAATCTTTTAAAAAACACAAGCATATAAAGTAATGTTTTTCCATACCACCATTTTTTTTTTTTTTTACAGAGGTTTCAATTACTTTTTTTAAAAACAATTTTGGGTCCAGTTAGTAATTTAATTACTGAGAAGGTGTCAACCGTACCTACTGCCGATGTTCACTGTCTTTGTCTTAAGAATTTAAGTAGGGTTCTAAGTTTCTCTACGGGGCAGAAAAATATCTATCTTAAATATTCAATGAATTTTGTCTTACTGTTCTGACACTAAATGCATGTGCAAAGTATGAAAACATAAAAGGAACAGGCTATATGTATATTGTTGTATGAATTTTCTCATCAGTGTGATCACCATGAATCTTGAGTCTTTTATAGTGTCAGGCAGCCTGTCAAAGACCATTAGACAAATCAGTATTCTTAGACTATTTTTTAAAGCAAATGTTTATTTTCCTTCTTTTTATTTCTAGAACACAGATATTCAGTGTTCACTGTTAACTTTTGTTTAGCAGCATTTTCTTCACTAAAGAATCATAATTAATGAAAACCATTTAAAAAACTTCACAGGCTCTTAAAGGTTCTGAGCAATTAGGCTAGGTAATTAGAAACATGATAAAAGAGAAACTTGGGAAAAGGATTGAAACCCCTATGGAACATTTATATCAATAATGAATAAGGAACAGGGAAAACTAGAAGTGTAGTTTACATCTGGTGGGCAAAGGATAAAGCCAGTTATTCTGGAACATGCTTGTTTATCTAGATTTAGTTATTCATCATATGTAGAAAAATCAGATGTGCTGCAAGGAAAAAAACAGTTGTTCCTTTTCATCTTGCAGGCAATAAAATATGCCTACGCGGGGAAAGGATTGTCTACCTTGCAATATTTTTGCTTTTCAGTTCTTCAAACTATAAAGTAAAGGGAAATTCAGTATATTTCTGAATTAACTAGATAACATTATCTACTCTTCAAATCAGAAGATAAATTTTAAGAAGAGGGCAATAGCTCTCCACGCAGAGACTAAAGCTCTCCATGCAGAGACTAATCTGGAGCGGACGGTTACTGGCACTGCCAAAGAAAACCATCCACGTTTCCTCGATTGAACAGGATGTTTCAGTTGTGCGTTGTTTGGCATAGTGGATGTTCACAGACTTGGGATGAGCAAGAAAAAAGACATCTAGAAAGATTAGTAAATGTAAAGATCACCTTGGAGGCACTATCTGTAAGCTCAAATGAAGAAAACAAAAACCTTGTTACTAAGAGGAGGGAGATATTTTTCTGCTTAATTTTTTTTTTTTAAAGAATCTGAAAGACCTATAACGTTTAGATTTCTAAGATAGTGAAATGCTGTATGTACCAGAAACAGCTTATGTTGTAGGGGGTTATTGTTTTTGTTTTAGCACTTTGCAGTTTCTGAGCCATAATTCTCCCTTTAAAAACTGTAATGGTATACTTAACATAAAATAGATCATTCTGGCCATTTTTAAGGGTACAGCTCAACTGCATTAAGTACATTCACGTGGTTGTGCAACCATCACCATGATCCAACTGCAGAATTTTTCCATCTTCCCCAACTAGAAACTCTGTGTCCACTAAACAGTAACTTCCTTTCCCATTCCTCCACACCCTGCTCCCGGGGTAACCCCCATTCCACTTTCTGTCTCTATCACTTGAGCTACTCTAGGAACATTATAAAAAGTTCTTAAATGACTGGCTTATTTCACTTAGCATAATGTTCTCAAGGTTCATCCATATTGTAGCATCTATTCAAATATCTTTCTTTTTAAAAGGTGAATAATATTCCATGGTGTGTGTGTGTGTGTGTGTGTATCTATCTGTCTCACATTTATTCATTTATTTGTCAGTGGACACTTGGGTTGCTTCTGCTGTTTGGCCATTGTGAATAATGCTGCTATAAACATGAGTGTACAAATATCTGCTTGAGTCCCAGAACTGAAATTACTTGATCATTTGGTAATTCTATGTTTATTTATTTTTTGCTGAGCCAGCATACTGTTTTCCACAGTTGCTGCACTATTTTGCATTCCCCTCAGCAATGCACAGGGTTCCAATTTCTCTGCATCTTTACCAACACTTGTTATTTTGTTTCATTTTGTTTTGTTTTAATAACAGCCATCCTAGTGAGTGTGAAGTAATATCTTGTGGTTATAATTATCTTTTTTTAGTAGAATTTACACCCAACAGCCACAAATTAGCAAGAATAGACCAAAACCAAGGTTATGACACTTTCTCCATCCTTTCTCATCCTAAATTTTATGTTTGCAGACATTTATTCCTAGAGTTGGAATTCCAGAGATCTATATATGGTCATAAATAGGGATGGAGATTCCACTCGATAGTGAATAAAGCAAACTGTTAGTGGCAATTAAACACAGCTGACGTGTAGCTCTGGTTGCAAAGGTATTACGCTATGATCTATCATGGCACTGTGGAAATTCATTTTGAAAATAAACAAATTTCTAACCTAAGATTCTTCTTCAATAGGGGTCCATTAAAATATCATAATTTTGACAGTTAATTATGAATCAGAAAGTATGTAGATTGAAGCGACTTTGGACATCAGGAAAGCATTTGTTGTACTTTATCTGAAAGGAGTCCTGCATGAGTCCGTCTGTTTCATGAACAAATTAGTCAAAAGATGAATGACTTAATTTTGCTCCTTCCTTGCCTCAGGCTTATTTTAAATATCTCAGGTGGTCTAATGGAATTGGGCAATAACATGACATTTAAAAGAATTTTATTTGCCTGGTAACCACTCTTATTGACATATAATTTAAAAGTACAGAGTAAGAATTTTTCCCAATTGTGTCAAAGATCACATTGACTTTTTTGGTTTCTTCACTAAGTCCATAATCATCATAATCTCCATTTGATAATTTCAGGTTAAATTGATGAATTTGTTAATGTTGATTACTTAGCAAGCAGTCAGATGGTGTTTTCTGTCTGTATTTTGAATCTTCGAAATAATCATTTTTAAAAACGTATTTGCTAAGAATAGTTTATACCAATACCTTATTTAAGCAATTTAATTTCACTGTTTTTGCTCCCTGAAGTTACATAATTTTAGAATATTTGGACTAGAAGGAAGCAAATTAACCAGCTCAACCCTGTGTACTAATTCTGGAGAACATAGCATTGATCCCTAGAAAAAGTAAACTTTGTTAGGATGGGTTCTCTGGTAAATCCATACAGGCTTGGATTAAACTTCCTAGCGGTCGGTAGTAATTGGTCGGTTACTCGGTAGTAATTGGTCGGTTACTCGCCTAATTACATGGACAGCCATGCCACAGCCCCAATGCAAAAAAGACTACATGGGGTAGGCAAGTAGGTAAGTCGTATTCAAGTATCAGTTTATTTATTAATATGTAACCATTTTTGTTGGAAATGTTTCTCAAATGTATTCAGTATTCTTGTCCTCCTTAATTGACTGCAAAGAACAGGTAGTTTTATTCACTTGTGTACATTTGTTCTCACTCCAGAAGAGAAGGAAGATGGTAGCAGTAAGCTAAAACAAAACAAAAAAAACATAACGTTATTTGCAAGATGGCGATTCAGAAGTAATCCACACCTTGCAGATTTTTCTGTCCCTGAACTTTACCGTTTCATTTCCACAAACCTTTCTGTAGAACTCGTAGTATGGGGACATAGTCTTGAAACATATGGACACAGATGGTTCTGAAAGTGCTGCCTCACAACAGGATGCCTGACCTCAGCGGCAGGCTTTCCATATGCTTCCTCTGAAGGATGCAGCTCTTCCTGGTCTCCGAGCACCTGAGGCGGTTCAGATGCTCTGATATCAGGGTTGTGCGGGTCCCCTTCCTCCAGCAGTGGCGGTGTTTTATTGGACTGTGCGATAGATACTTCGTTAGATCACACATCAAATTCACAGCCTCTCAGGCCCACCTGAGTCAACATTCAAGTACGTTGCTCTGGGGAAACAGAATTGTAAAACACCAGAAACAATATTTGTTCTATTTATTTCTCTTTTTAAAAAAATTTTTTTGGGGTATAGTTGCTTTACAGTGTTGTGTTAGTTTCTGCTGTACAGCAAAGTGAATCAGCTATACATATACATTTATCCCCTCTTTTTTGGATTTCCTTCCCATTTAGGTCACCACAGAGCACTGAGTAGAGTTCCTTGTGCTATACAGTAGGCTCTCATTAGTTATCTGTTTTATACATAGTATCAATAGTGTATATATGTCGATCCCAGTGTCCCAGTTCATCCCCCGCCCCGTTCTATTTATTTCTTTAAAAACTTGATGATTCCAAACCTAGTGTAAGATATTATAAGTACTAGCATTCTGCAAGGGAGGCTTTGTGGCTTATGTCATGTGTAATTGTGAAGAGTGATAAGCCGGAGTACTCAAAGTAGCCAGATCGATAGTAATGAATCCTAATTCTATGAAAATCACCCACTTAATATTCCATTCTGACCAAGACTCTGGAGCCCACTATCTTAATCTTCATTGTGGTGGTAATAATAACTGAGAATTCAGAAAAACCTCGGGGAAATAAATGATCCTCCAGATGAAAACTATTTAAATCCTCCTAGTACTACATTTTAAAGTGAGAGAGACAACTACAATATATTTTTTATTTGCAGTCTAATACCACATTTCTCTCAAATTTCAAAATAGCCACATCAACTGATTCAGATTTTTACAAGCACACCAAATGCTAAACTAGTTATAGAATTTAAATTTATAAAGAACTTCATTTTAATATCCAATATAGTGTATTAGTTTTATGTTGCTGTGTGACTTCGGGCAAGGAGGTGAATCATTCCTAACCTCAGTTTACTTATGTGCAAAATGGGCTAATTATACTCGTACATGAATTAGGATGTTATCAACTGCAGGTAAAGACCAAAGTAAAATAAAAAGAATAATATCCAATAAGTCAATGACATGTTTATGTTGAATATTTCTTTTACTTCATATTAAAAATTACCCATAGTAGGATTTTTTAAATAAATATAAACTATATCATCATTTCCATCAGAGTAGAGATAGTATTTTATTTCATTCATAAATGCACACAATAAGACTAAACTGTGAAGGACTGGCCCTGGGTAGTAGGCATATTCAATTCTCGTCAAGCCTGGCCAGTGGAAACAGTATTTTTTTGGGGGGGCTTAGGGGTGGAGGGGCACCTGGCACAATGAAACATATTCAAAAAGATTCTTGTGGCAGGATTTTTGAGGGACTCCTCTGGCTAAACATGCTAAAAGCATATTGTTTAATTTATACATTTATTCATGATGTATCGACCCCTGAATCCATCCTCAGAGGTCCATGAAGATCCACATCAATTAAGAACTCGTGTTCTAAATTTATTCAGTGAATCAAGCCAGTCCATGATAGTGATGAATATTTGGGCCATGTTGTTTTAACTCCTCTTAGAATTGCTTTTATTTGCTTTTAATTTTTTTTCTCGCATCCGTCAAATTGATAGGCATTAGAAGTCATACCTAATCAAAACCTTGTTGTGCATATTTTAAGGATGTTTTTCTTTCATTCATTCATGTATTTAAAAAGCATTTATTGAGCACCTATTCTGGAGTAGGCACTGGTCAAAGCCTTAGTGATATAGTGAGGAAAAACGATACAAAAAATTCTGCTCTTACAAAGCATACTTTCTAGTTGTTGTAGGGTACAGACAATAAATGATAACAAAAATAAGTAAAGGGCATATAGTACAGGGTAATAAATGTTTTGGAGAAAGTAAAGCAGGAATGTATGAGAATAAGAACCTTCGCAATTTTAGAGTAGCCAGAGAAAGTCCCCGTGGCAAGGTGACCTTTAATCAAAAATATAAAGGAAGGGAAGGAGTACACCATCTGGATATTCAGTAGCAGAGTATCTGAAGAAGAAGAGCCAGCAAGTGCAAAGGTCCTGAGACAGTGGAGTGCTTCGTGCGCTAAAGGACCAGTCAGAAGGTCAGAGTTGCTGAGAGTGATGGAGGGGAGAGATTGGAGAGCATACTCTGTCACAACTAGAAATCAGGAGGAAAAAGTGTTTGAGTTTCAGGACTACTACTCACTGGCTATGAGATTTTAAGTAGGTCACTTAACACTCCTACACTTTAAGTTTCTGTTATCTACACTCCCTATAAATGTGGCCCCTTGATTCCTGATGTAACATAGAAGGCAGAAATAATTTGGTAGGTTTAATTGGTTCCTGAAATGTGTCACAAGAGGCTAAGTTTCATCCCAAGCCAAAGCTCAGAGAGTTTTTTTAGGGAGAACCAGATTTTATAAGCTTCAAAGCACCAATAACTTCCCAAGTCACCTCTAAGCTGTTTTTCTACAAATACAAGAGACACTCATTGCCAAATTGCCCTATCTCTCCCCTCCTTCACTGACCAACTTATAGAGGGTTTGGGGGTTTGTTTTTCTTTTTAACAAGCCGTTCTGTGCGGCTTGTGGGATCTTAGTTCCCCCACCAGGGATTGAACCCAGGCCCTCAGCAGTGAAAACGCAGAGTCCTAACCACTGGACCACCAGGGAATTCCCACTTATAGAGGGTTTATATCCTTGCCGTCTGCATGTCCGGCAAGCCCACCCACTCTAATAAGACTCTTCCTACCAAGGTCATCATTGACCTCTCTCTGGCTAGATCTTATTTTACTTAATTTTTCAACAGCATTACAACAGACTGAGGCTTTCTCATTGCAAGTTCTGTGCTATAGAGCTAAAGGTACCCCCCCTCCCCCAATTCCTATGTTTAAGGCCTAGTTCCCCAAAGTGATGGTATTTGGCAGTGGGGCCTTTGGAAGGTAATTAGGGGAAGATAGGGTCATGACAGTAGGCCCTTGTGATGAGATTTGTGGCTTTGTAAGGACAGGAAGAGAAAGAATCATTCTCTCTCCACCATGTGAGCCTATAGCAAGAAGGCCGCTAAATGCAATCGGGGCAGAGGGCCCAGAAACCAATCATGCTGGCATCTGGCCTCGGACTTCAGCCTCCCGAACCATGAGAAAATAAAGCTCTGCTGTTTAAGCCATAATATTTTGTTACGGCAGCCTGAGCTGACTAAGACATGCTCTCTTCCCTCATCTTCAGCTGGGCTTCTAATTCTAGCCTGGATGTTCCGTTTCAGCGCTGGCTATTCCTGCTTTGCTTCTTTTTAGGCCTGACCATTACGAGACTGAATTTCCTCAAAGCTCAGATACAGTCCTTTGGTTCTTCTCACTGTCTACTCCTCCATAAATATGACCGATGATCATGGCTTTAATGGGCGTCTTGCTGATGGATTCATGCGTATCTCTAATTTATGGTTCTTCTTTGATATCCAGAGCCATATACCCAACCACCTGCTTTGATTTCTACTTGGAGTTCTTGAAGAGATCTCCAAATTAATGTGTCCAGCCCTGAACTCATGATCTTAGTGAATGATACAATTATTCTGGATAGAAATCTAGTGGCCCTCTAAAAGACTCCTCTACCTTTAACCACTTACCATCAACTCTACCCCTAAATCCTCTAAATTTTACTTTCTGTAGATCCTTCTAATGTATTATCCTTCCCACCTTCATTGCCCACTACTAGTCCAGTCATTTCTTCTAGTTTGTAGTAACTTGCTAATTGGTCAGTCTGCCTCTTCTCTGCAGTGCACTCACAGTTATCTGTTCGACCTGGAGACTCAAGCAGGTTTTTATTCTTTTGCCCTAAAAGCATTTCTTGTGGCTTGCCTGCAAGGTCTTCTATGGACTGGTCCCTGCTTATATGTCCTGCCTTCTTGTGTTCTCCCTTGCGGTCTGATTTCTAGCCATACTGGCTTTATTCCTCTTCTTGATCTATGACCTGCCATTATTTTATCACAGTGCTTTTTAAATATTATTCTCTTTTCCTAGGACTTTCACTCCCTCCTTCACCAGATTAACCTTGCTATCGAATATCAGCTCATTTTCTTAAAGGCTCTTGCTGACTACAAACGCTTTCTACAATCCACTCGATTTCTCCCCAGTCACCTTGTCTTCATGTCACTTAATACAGTTGCTATTTTCTACTTATTATGTATTCATGTGGGTCTTTGATCAGTATTTGCATCTTCAAGTCAACTGTTAACTTCATGAGTGTAGGGGATACGTCTGCATTTTTGTTTTGTTTTGTTTGGCTTTTGCTCGCGAGTATCTGCTCAGAAGCTAAGTCAGTGCCTGTTATATGATAAATGCTCCATAAATACTACTTGAGTTTTGCATGAAAGAAACCTAAAACACCAGTTGGGGTATGGCGGATAAGTACTTGTCAAAGCAAAGAACAGTTAAAACTTTGAACTATCTTACTCTTCCCATAACCAATAGGAACGTTTGAGTTTTCAAATCTCAAGTTGTCTTATGTATACACATAAGTAGGTTGTCTAAGCAGAGGTAATAAAATCTATAATTTATAGATTTATAAATTATAATTAGTTATAATTATTATAAATAATAATAATTATTATTTATAATTATTTCAGAGGTAATAAAATCTATAATCAAAAAGTTATGGGAAGGGCTTCCCTGGTGGCGCAGTGGTTGAGAGTCCGCCTGCCAGTGTAGGGGACACGGGTTCGTGCCCCAGTCCGGGAAGATCCCACATGTCGCAGAGCAGCTGGGCCCGTGAGCCATGGCCGCTGAGCCTGTGCGTCCGGAGCCTGTGCTCCGCAACGGGAGAGGCCACAACAGTGAGAGGCCCGCGTACCACAAAAAAAAAAAAAAAAAAAAAATTATGGGAAGAAGTAGTGATAGTTTTTAATTAATTGACTTAAAAACAATAGACATGCAATTATCTGGACATCCACACACTTTTGCCTTTAGACAAATTCAGATAAAATGAGATGGAGTAAAATTATTTGAGTTTCAGATAATTTTTAAGATTAACCTTTGGGTTCAGTATCATTTCTGATATTATTGCTTGGCTCTTCTTATTTAGCTGCAAGGTCATGATCACATGAGATACATTTACAAGTGATGTCAAAACATTCTTTAATTTCCTGAAGAGTTGGAGTAATATCTGGGTAGTAGTGATGATCTTGATTGGTGAGAAGGTTAGGGGTAGTACCTTATGGTTATATATGCATATTAAACTAGGAGTTCCTTAAGGGCAAATAACATATCTTAGGCAGCTCATTTTTTCAACACCAATCCGTAGCATATGCTAGGCATTTTATTAATATTTATTCTGATACAACTATTTCTTTATGAATTGTAAAGTCAAGCTTGATATTAACAGTACCATAATGCAACATCATTATGTGTTGTACTAATAAACTTAAGTGCATGTGAGAGATATTCCACATGCTTCCAATTTAAGTAACATTTGGGAAACTGGTTCATTTCTTTCTGGTACATGTGCTCTTGATAACTGTAAAAGTTAACCTGTGAAAAATTTCATGGATCTCCTCAGGCAGTCGGTTTCATAGAAAATTGCCTAGTGGAAAACTCTCCTTTCTGGCATGCTTGATACAATCCAAATTAAGCACTTTCAGAACCAAGTTACAAGTGCCAGGCCTTGGAAATTGGAATATGGCAGAAAACTCTCTCTCTGATTTGCTTCATCAAAGGTTCTAACTTTGGAAAATACATGGAGTGCTGCCGTGCTCACTGACTACCCCTCCTGTTCTCTCTTTCCACATGTACTTTATGACCTAGTTGTCACCAAACAAAAAACTTGTGAGGTGTAAAATTACAAAAAGATGTATTTGTTAATAATTCTTTATCTGTGCTACTACTCCCATTCATCTTGCCTGCAATTAATTTTCTCTCGCTGTGGCTGTTATATGATATTCTAAGTATCTCGTGCAAAAGGAACTATTCCTCTGGGGAATGTATAAGATTAAAATGTTATAGTCTATCTTAATAAGAAAATTTAATTTCTTTATCAAAAATATTTTTCCATTTTTCACATTAAAGTATAATTGTATTTTAATTTAATCTTATTTAAGTTGATTGCTAAAATGTAGTAAAAAATAGTTTGTGATTTAAGGTCACGGAATAGTATCCAGGTATCCCCTATGGAACTTAGCACAGACTGATCTCATGGGAGAGAGATGGAAGATGATTTGATTTAGATAAAGTACTATTTCCAGTTTGCTCTTTTTCAAGTGATTAAAATATAAAATAAGATTACTGTTAATCATAGAGAAAGCACTAGATACAAATTATGGAAGGTAGAAAAGAAGACACAATCTTAATTAAGGCATCTATAAAATACTTATTTTTATAAGCAAGAATGGTTGAAGGCAATGCCTTTTCATTTATTTCTTCAACAAATCTTCATAGAATTTCATAATGTGCCAAGATCTGACAGTTCTAGCTTTTGGAAATATTTTCAAGGAAGGAGAGCTGGTCCTTGGCCTCTGCAAGCTAATATTCCAGTTGGAGAGGAAGGAAACAAACAAGTAAATATTTAATAGGACCTGAGAGCGTGGT
Organism: Tursiops truncatus; assembly: GCF_011762595.2. Classification (NCBI taxonomy): domain Eukaryota; kingdom Metazoa; phylum Chordata; class Mammalia; order Artiodactyla; family Delphinidae; genus Tursiops; species Tursiops truncatus. Next base: position 13,125,997 of record NC_047034.1, on the reverse strand, counting down.
GAGTGCTAAGAGGAGAAACGAGGCAGAGGAAGGAGGTAGAAAGTGATGCGGTGACGGGCGGGGCTGCCCTTTCAGAAAGTGGACGTCAAGAGCACCTAACCTGACCTTCGAGGAGAGAATTGGATGCAGTGAGAGGGTGACAGGGGTTTTCATTCTTTTTTCTTTAAGATTTTTTTGATGTGGACCATTTTTAAAGTCTTTATTGAATTTGTTACAATACTGCTTCTGTTTTATGTTTTGGGTTTTTGGCCTCGAGGCATGTGGGATCTTAGCTCCCTGACCAGGGATCGAACCTGCACCCCCTGCGCTGGAAGGTGAAGTCTTAACCAGTGGACCACCAGGGAAGTCCTTGGGGTTGGCATTCTGAGGAAGGAGAATCCCTGTCAGAGGTAGCAGCAAGTGCACATCCCCTGAAGAAGCAGCACTGAGTTTGGTATTTTGAGGAATAGCAAGAAAACCAGTCGTGGCCCAGTGGCAGTGAGCTAGACAGAGCGCGGCAGGAGATTAAGCTGTATAGGGAAGGGGCCAGGCTAGGGAAGGCTTTATCGATTGTGGGAAAGCATTGGACTTGGTGCTGAGAGACATGCGAAGCCACAGGAAAGCTTTGAGCAGGTGGGGAAGATGATCCAGCTTATATTTAGAAAGCATCTCCTTGGCTACTGTGTGTGTGGGATGATTATCAAGGGACAAGCATGGAAAGCAAATGACACTTTGGAAGTTATTGCCTTATTCTTAGGGCACGATGGTACTTAAACTAGGTTTGCAGCAGTGGTGTCAGTAAGAATTGGGTGGATTAAGAATGTATTTGAGGGGTTTCCCTGGTGGCGCAGTGGTTGAGAGTCCGCCTGCCGATGCAGGGGGCACGACTTCGTGCCCCGGTCCGGGAGGATCCCACATGCCGCGGAGTGGCTGGGCCCGTGAGCCATGGCCGCTGAGCCTGCGCGTCCGGAGCCTGTGCTCCGCAACGGGAGAGGCCATAACAGTGAGAGGCCCGCGTACCGCAAAAAAAAAAAAAAAAAAAAAAAAGAATGTATTTGAAAGGCAGAGCTTATAGCGCTTAACGATGTTTTAGCTGTGGAGTATAAGAGAAATAACAAGTCAGGAATGACTCCTGGATTTAAGATTTGGGGAAGATGATGATGCCATTTACTGGGATGAAGAAGCTGGAAAAGGAGCAGATTTGGGGGGAAAAATCTGAAATCCTGTTTTAGATGTGTTAAGTTTGAGACGTCTGTAGACCTGCTCATTTGGAAATAAGTTCTGTGTGTCTAGAGCACAGGTGAGAGTTGAAGATTGAGACAGAAATGAGGAAAACGTAAGGGTACTGATGGGATTTAAACGGGGGGTGGGGCTCAGGATATGAACACCAATATGCTATGTATAAACGAACGTTTCTCATACTCAGTATTACTACCCTTTTGAGCCCATTGACTCTTTGTTGTGGGGACTCTCCTGTGCACTCGAAGGATGTAGAGCAGGACCCCTGGCTTCTACCCACTGAAAGCCAGGGGCATCTCTTCCCGTCTGGTGGGGACAACCAGAAGGGTTTTCAGACATTTTCAAATATCCCCTGGTAGGAAAAACCACCTGCCAGTTGACCATCACCAGTGCAAATAGCAGCGAGAAGAGGACCAGCACAGGGATGAGAGTAAGCCCTGGGCCCCTCCAACATGTAGAGCTTGAGAAGAGGGAGAGTAGCAAAGGAAACCTAAAAGTCGCCGCGAATGAGGTAGTAGAACACGGTGGAGAGACTTCTAAGTTCAAAGGTAAAACAGCTGAGTTTGTCCTTTATAATGAGATGACAGCTGTCCTGATAAAGTATATATTGCTGATGGCACAAGTACTAGTAATAATATTTCTAGACTAGTAAATATCGTGATTCTTTTATTTTATTTTATTTATTTATTTTTTTGAGGTATGCGGGCCTCTCACTGCTGTGGCCTTTCCCGTTGCGGAGCACAGGCTCTGGACGCGCAGGCTCAGCGGCCATGGCTCACGGGCCCAGCCGCTCCGCGGCATGTGGGATCCTCCCGGACCGGGGCACGAACCCGTGTCCCCTGTATCGGCAGGCGGACTCTCAACCACTGCGCCACCAGGGAAGCCCTCGTGATTCTTTTAAAATGAAAATCATTTTGCTGCCCTGTTTCAGTGTTTCCCAGTTCTTTTGAAGGAAAAGCCCAAATCCTTACACTGGCCCCAAAGTTCCTCTGTGACTTGAGCCCCTCCGCCGTACTCTTCCCTGGGTCTTTATCCTCCAAGGACCCCTGGCTCACTCAGCTCAGCCATGGCTCACGTTCTGCTTTTGTGCCCGGTGCCCACGCCCCACGTTCAGGGCCTTTGCCCTCGCTGTTCATTCTGGCGGGATCGTTCCTCCCAGGTATCCATCCCCAGGGCTCCCCTTCAGCTTTTCCAGTTTCGCTCAAATGTCTTCTCCACTGACCTCACTTTTTCATAAAGCCACTCTCCTCGGGAAAACTTCTAAGCCACTTCCTATTCGACCTTGCTCCCTTGCCCTTGTCACCATTGAACAGTCTGCTTATTTTTACTTATTTTCTGTCTCCCTTAAACGGCATGTTCTGTGAGGGAGTTTTTTGGCTGTGCTGTCCATCGTTCTATTCTTAGCACCTGTAGCAGTGCTTCATACATAACTAATATGTATTGAATCAATGAAAAAAAATAACTGACATTTATTGTGTGCTTACTATGTGCCAGGCACCATTCTAAAAGCATCATAGTGTTAATCAAATTAATTGAAAGGTGTGTCATTTAATTTTGTTATCAATATTTTTCTTTTTCCCTTAATCAACCAATGTATTGCCCTTCATTGTTCAACAAACACATTTAATGGTTATTATAGGTCAGTTACTGTGCTAGGATGTGGGAATAAAGCAGCAGCTACACTTAGGAGAAAGATTAGGCAATCCACATTTCTAACAGGTGCTGGGATGGAGATCTGCCCAGGAAGCTGTCAAAGCTCAGTGGTGGGACACATACATTAGCCTCAGGGGTTAGGGAAAGCTTCCTGGAAGACATGATCATTGAACTGTGTTGCAAAAAGAGAAGAATTAAACTAGAACAAAATGGGCATATGGAATCTAAAAAAATGATGCAAGGGAACAAAGCAGAAATAGACTCACAGACATAGGAAACAAATTTGAGCTTACCAAAGGGGAGAACGGGAGGTGGGGGGGAAGGTTAAGTTAGGAGTTTGGGATTAATAGATACACACTGCTATATATACCAATACAATAGATAAACAGCAGGGACCTACTGTATCGCACAAGGAACTCTTCAATATCTTATAATAACTTCTAATGGAAAAGAATCTGAAAAAGAATATATATATTATATATTTATAAATATAACTGAATCACTTTGCTGTACACCTGAAACTAACACAACATTTTAAATCAGCTATACTTCAATGAAAACAAAATGGACATTCCGGAAGGAAAACCGCATGTGGGTTAGCGTAAAACAGTATGGGCCATTTAAAAATCTTCAAAGACGGTTCATTATATATTTACTGGCACGACTAGAAATGAAACTTACATGCTTATCAAAAGAGTTTTCGTATTCTGGGACCTATACAAGGGAGGAACTGAGAGATTTTGAAGGTAGAAAATGACAAGATCACATGATCACATTTTAGCAATGTCAGTTTGGCATACGTTGACGGTTTGCTGTCAAGGAACCACACAGGCAAGCTGGAGGGTGGCAGTGGAGTCGTGGCGTTTTTCCAGTAGAGTGCAGACCATGGGCTGAACAAAGTGGCACTGAGATGAATAAGGAGGGTGTTATAGAAGCCTTCCTGTGTTAAATTACAATTGGCTAACAATTATTTTTATTTTCTTAAGGCGCATACTATGATAGGAAGCCAATATTCAGTGCCATTTGTTCTTTGTGTCTAGTGTCTTCTTTGAAAGACTCTATCCTATGGATAATTTGTGTGACTGTTTATGGAATGAAAAGTGATTGAGCTTTTAAATATAACTTACGTCTAACATTATAGGATAGGCATTTCTAAGGCATTTTTTTAACATCTTTATTGGGGTATAATGGCTTTACAATGGTGTGTTAGTTTCTGCTTTATAACAAAGTGAATCAGTTATACATATACATATGTCCCCATATGTCTTCCCTCTTGCGTCTCCCTCCCTCCCACCCTCCCTAGCTAGGCATTTTTTTAATCTCAGTTTTATTCACATTTATTAGACAGCCCCTGAGAGCATAGGGTGTATATCACAAAAGTTAAATATTCAGGACACTAAGACACATAGCCTATGTTCCCAAAGATAATTCAATGAAAGAGAGAAATCGAAATACATATAAGGTATATATCTGCTTTGGTTTATAAATGAACAGAATATGGATTTGGATTTTTATGGAAAAGTGCATTAATTATCAAGAAAACTGACAGCTCTATTATCTTTTTAGTGGGATCCCTCAAGCCCTTATTTAATAAAAGCTTTTTTGTTGGTTCATCTAAATGTTGCCCTTTGATGAGCTTTAGAGTCTGTCAGTTTAGGAGTGCAGCCCTCTGATTAATGGGCGGGCTGGGAACCAGATGTCTGTTGTCAGGTCTGAAAACCCAATTAAAATAGAGGTCGTGAGGGTGGAAGGAAGCGAAGGGGTCAGCTGGAGCCTCTTGGAGCAGGGCACAGGCTGGGAGAAATCAGAGAATGTGTGCTACCTTGGCAGATCTGTTAAGGAAAGTAATACATAGATAATTTTATCAAATGCTTTGAACCTCCTGAACCAGATAGGACTCAGGGAGATATTAATCTTCACGAAATTTTCAGGAAGAGTTTGCTCTGAGTGTTGATCTCAAAAGTAAAACGCAATTTTGAAAAATCCATTAAAACTTATGTGTTGGGCTTCCCTGGTGGCGCAGTGGCTGAGAGTCCGCCTGCCGATGCAGCGGACACGGGTTCGTGCCCCGGTCCGGGAAGATCCCGCATGTCACGGAGTGGCTGGGCCCGTGAGCCATGGTCGCTGAGCCTGCGCATCCGGAGCCTGTGCTCCGCAACGGGAGAGACCACAACAGTGAGAGGCCCGCGTACCGCAAAAAAAAAAAAAAAAAAAAAAAAAAAAAAAAACAAAAAACACTTATGTGTTAGTACAGGTATCGAAAGTCTCAGTAACAATTTTCAAATCATATCTGAAGTATCTTTCTGCCTGAATATATTAATATTTGAATAACCCACCTATTTATTTATCTCTACCTACTCAATAAACTAGTGCAAAACTTTCTTACTGCTTCCTATTCCTTTAGCCTCTCTGCCTGTCATGCTATCTTGTAGAGCACTCTAGGTAAATCTTCCTAAAGCAGTGCTCTAATATGTCAACATTTTAAAAAATCTATGAGAACTACCAACTGGTTACTAAATAAAGTCCAAATTTCTTTCTCCCCAAAGTGAGAATTTGTACAGTTTGATCCCATCTTTCTTGCATGCATTTATTCATTTGATAAATATTTATTATGTACTCACTCTATGAGAGACATGCATCTCGGTTCTAAAGATACAACTGCAAATAAACAAAGCCCTCACCCTCATGGAATTCATATTCTAGTGGGAGGAATACAAAAGTAAAGGAAAATAACATAATAACACACATACACAGAGGATAAAGAATACTCTGGAGAAAAACAAAGCAGTGTAAAAATAGGTAGAGATTGTTATAGTATTGTGTGTGAGGGTTTTTTTTTTTTTTTGGTAAAAGGTATTTTAAAAAGGCTTTATTGAGAGGTTAGCTTTTGAGTGGAGGCTTAGAGAGGTGCGAAATGAATTTTGAAGTATTTCTGAAAAGACCACTCCAGGCAAAGGGAATAGCAAACAATAACCCTGAAGAAATATCACGGCTGGTGAATAACTACGCAAAGGCCATGGGCCTGGGGCAGAGTGAGCAAAGAGGCACATAGTAGGTGACATGGTCAGAGAGGTAATAGGGAGGCCAGATCAGGTAGGATATTATAGGGTATCAAGATGGTGGGAAGTTTAAGAACTTTTAAGAGAGGAGAGACATGATATGGCTTATATTTAAAAGGAACACTCTGGTTCGTGTGTTTGAAAAGACTATGGGGGTAAATATATGGGGATCATGAATGTATTTATAGCCGTTGAACTTGTGGGTCCACCAAGGGAGTAGGTATAACTATAAAGGGGACAGGGTCTGGGAAAGGAATAACCTTTGGATATTCTAATATACTCAGGCAGATGAGGGAGACAGCAACAGAGCCTTGGAAGGAATGGCCATTAAGCAGGAGGAAAACCAAGAAAAGGGTTATCTCATATAAAGAACGTGATCAAGAAGGCTCAGGGGATCAGCTGTGTTAAATGCCTACAATAAGTCAGATGAGGGCTGAGAATCACCCCTAAACTTAACAAAACAGAGGTTATAGGTGATCATGAACTAGTGAATCAGTGGACTAGTAAGGAAAGAATAAGCACAGACAATTCTTAAGGAGTTTTGTCATTAAAAAATAAACAAAACATAGATAAGAATGATAGATGAAGGGTGACGTAAGGTTTACAAAAAGTGTTTCTTATTAGAAAAATTTCAGCATATTTGCATGTTGATAAGACAGTTGGTAAAAAGTAAAAAATAACAATGCAGGTACAGAGAGCTCTTGAGAGAGAGTCAGGGAGAGTGCATGAGATGAGAGTTTGGCTTCAGATGGGAATGGGGGCAGTTTATAGGAATTAGAAACACAAGTGTAGAGATAGATTGGAAGGTGTCCTGGGAGTGTGGAGGTTTCCTTCTGATAGTTTTTAATTTTCAGGGAAATATGAAAAGGGTCTTCATCTGAAAATGAAGATGGATAAGAGATAGGTTCACGGAAAGAGAAGGTATAAAGTATTATCGAAGACAGTGAGAGTTAATAAATCAGGCAGATGTAGGGCTAAGGAATTATTGGAATCAAGGCAGTGGAGAATGAGGATGTATGCTGGAAAGTTAGGAGATAGAGAGTGGAATGCATGAAGTTGACTTTAATGAGGAGGATCCTTTATTTTTTTTAATTGAAGTATAGGGGACTTCTCTGGTGGCGCAGTGGGTAAGACTCCATGCTCCCAATGCAGGGGGCCTGGGTTTGATGCCTGGTCAGGGAACTAGATCCCACGTGCATGCTGCAACTAAGAGCCTGCATGCCACAGGGAAGATCCCATGTGCTGCAACTAAGCCCCGGAGCAGCCTAAATAAATAAATAAATGTTTTGAAGTATAGTTAATTTACAGTGTTGTGTTAGTTTCAGGTGTACAGCAAAGTGATTCTGTTTATATATATATCTCAATATTATATATATATTTCTTCCTTTTCAGATATTTTTTCCCTTATGGGTTATTACAAGATATTGAAAATAGTTCCCTGTGCTATACAGTAAGTCCTTGTTGGTTATCTATTTTATATACAGTATTATGTATATGTTAATCCCAAACTCCTAATTTATCCCTTCCCCCCTTTTCCCCGTTAATAACCATAAGTTTGTTTTCTATGTCTGTGAGTCTATTTCTGTTTTGTAAATAAGCTCATTTGTATCATTTTTTTAGATTCCATATGTAAGTAATATCTTATGATATTTGCCTTTCTGTCTGGCTTAGTGTGATAATCTCTAGGTCCATACATACTGCTGCAAATGGCATTATTTCATTCTTTTTAATGGATGTGTAATATTCCACTATGTATGTATGTATGTATGTGTATATGTATATATGTGTCTGTGTATATACATATATACCACGTCTTTATCCATTCATCTGTTGATGGACATTTAGGTTGCTTCCATGTCTTGGCTATTGTAAATAGTGCTGCAGTGAACATTGGGGTGCATGTATCTTTTCAAATTATGGTTTTCTCCAGATACAGGCCCAGGAGTGGGATTGCTGGGCCATATGGTAGTTCTACTTTGAGTTTTTAAAGGAACCTCCACTCTGTTCTCTATAGTGGTTGTAGCAATTTACATTCCCACCAACAGTGTAGGAGGGTTCCTTTTCCTGCACACTCTCTCCAGCATTTATTATACGTAGACTTTTTTTTTTTTTTACACAGATTGCTTTATTTTTTATTGGTTGATTTACAATGTTAATTTCTGCTGTAAGAAAAGTGATTCAGTTATACATATATATATATATTCATTTTTTAAATATTCTTTCCCATTATGGTTTATCATAGATTATTGATTATAGTTCTCCGTGCTATATAGTAGGACCTTGTTGTTTATTCATTTATAAAAGCTTACATCTGCTAATGCCAACCTCCCACTCCATCCCTCTCCCAACCCCCTCCCCCTTGGCAACCAATAGTCTGTTCTCTATGTCCGTGATTCTGTTGGTTTCATAGATAGGTTCATTTGTGTCATATTTTAGATTCCACATATGTGAAATCATATGGTATTTGTCTTTCTCTTTCTGACTTACTTCACTTAGTATGATAATCTCTAGGTCCATCCATGTTGCTGCAAATGGCATTTCTTTGTTCTTTTTTATGGCTGAGTAATATTCCATTGTGTATATGAACCATGTCTTCTTTATCCATTCATCTGTCAATAGACATTTAGGTTGTTTCCATGTCTTGGCTATTATGAATTGTGCTGCTATGAACATAGAGGTGCATGAATCTTTTTTTTAAAATAGATCTTTATTGGAGTAATTGCTTCACAATACTGTGTAAGTTTCTGTTGCACAACAAAGTGAATCAGACATATACATACACATGTCCCCGTATCCACTCACTCTTGAGCCTCCCTCCCATCCTCCCTATCCCACCCCTCTAGGTCATCGCAAAGCACCGAGCTGATCTCCCTGTGCTCTGCGGCTGCATCCCACCAGCTAACTATTTTACATTCAGTAGTGTATATATGTTGATGCTACTCTCACTTCGCCCCAGCCTCGCCCTCCCACCCCATGTCCTCAAATCCATTCTCTATGTCTACCTCTTTATTCCTGCCCTGCAACTAGGTTCATCAGTACCTTTTTTTGTTCTTAGTTTCCATATATATGCATTAGCATACAGTATTTGTTTTTCTCTTTCTGACTTGCTTCACTCTGTATGACAGACTCTAGGTCCATCCACCTCACTACAAATAACTCAGTTTTGTTTCCTTTTATGGCTGAGTAATATTCCATTGTATATATGTGCCACGTCTTCTTTATCCATTAATCTGTCAGTGGACACTTTGGTTGCTTCCATGTCCTGCCTGCTGTAAATAGTGCTGCAGTGAACATTGTGGTACATGTCTCATTTTGAATTATGGTTTTCTCAGAATTCTTGCATCCCTGGGAGAAATCCCACTTGATAATGGTGTATGATCCTTTTAATGTATCGTTAGATTCTGTTTGCTAGTGTTCAGGATTTTTGCATCTATGTTCATCAGTGATATTGGTATATAATTTTCTTTCTTTTTTTTTTTTTTTGTGGTATGCGGGCCTCTCACTGTTGTGGCCTCTCCCGTTGCGGAGCACAGGCTCTGGACACGCAGGCTCAGCGGCCATGGCTCACGGGCCCAGCCGCTCCGCGGCATGTGGGATCTTCCCAGAACAGGGCACGAAGCCGTGTCCCCTGCATCAGCAGGCGGACTCTCAACCACTGTGCCACCAGGGAAGCCCCTATAATTTTCTTTTTTTGTGTGATATCTTTTTCTAGTTTTGGTATCAGGGTGATGGTGGCTTCGTAGAATGAATTTGGGAGTGTTTCTCTCTCTGAAATTTTTTGGAAGAGTTTGAGAAGGATGGGTGTTAGCTCTTCTCTAAATGTTTGATAGAATTTACCTGTGAAGCCCTCTGTTCCTGGACTTTTGTTTGTTGGAAGATTTTTAATTACAGTTTCAATTTCATTACTTGTAATAGGTCTGTTTATATTTTCTAATTCTTCCTGGTTCAGTCTTGGAAAATTGTACCTTTCTGAGAATTTGTCCATTTCTTCGTGGCTGTCCATTTTACTGGAATATAGTTGTTTGTAGTAGTCTCTTATAATCCTTTGTATTTCTGCAGTGTCAGTTGTGAGTTCTCCTTTTTTTCATTTCTAATTTTATTGATGTGCATCCTCTCCCTTTTTTTCTTGATGAGTTTGGCTAAGGGTTTATCAATTTTGTTTATCTTCCCAAAGAACCAGCTTTTAGTTTTATTGATCTTTGTTATTGTTTCCTTCATTTCTTTTTCATTTATTTCTGATCTGATCTTTATGATTTCTTTCCTTCTACTGACTTTGAGTTTTCTTTGTTCTTCTTTCTCTGATTGTTTTAAGTGTAGGGTTAGATTGTTTATTTGAGATTTTCCTTGTTTCTTGAGGTGAAATTGAATTGCTATAAAATTCCCTCTTAGAACTGCTTTTGCTGCGTCCCATAGGTTTTGGGTCATCGGGTTTTCATTGTCATTTGTTTCTATGTATTTTTAATTTCTTCTTTGATTTCTTCAGTGATCTCTTGGTTATTTAGTAGCACACTGTTTAGTTTATATGTATTTGTGTTTTTTACATTTTTTTTCCCTGTAATTGATTTCCAGTCTCATAGTGTTGTGGTCAGAAAAGATGCTTGATATGATTATAATATTCTTAAATTTTCCAAGCCTTGATTTGTGACCCAAGATGTGATCTATCCTGGAGAATGTTCCATGTGCACTTGAGAAGAAAGTGTATTCTGCCACTTTTGGGTGGAATGTTCTATAAATATCAATTCGATCTATCTGGTCTATAGTGTCATTTAAAGCTTGTGTTTCCTTATTTATTTTCTGTTTGGATGATATGTCCATTGCTGTAAGTGGGGTGTTAAAGTACCCTACTATTTATGTGTTACTGTGGATTTCTCCTTTCATGGTTGTTAGCATTTGCCTTATGTATCGAGGTGCTCCTATGTTGGGTGCATATACATTTATAATTGTTATATCTTCTTCTTGGATTGATCCTTTGATCATTATGTAGTGTCCCTCCTTATGTAAAACTGTTACTGTTTGCTGATGACATGATACTGTACATAGAAAATCCTAAAGATGGCACCAGAAAATTACTAGAACTAATTGATGAATTTGGTAAAGTTGCAGGATACAGTATTAATGCACAGAAATATCTAGCGTTCCTATACACCAACAATGAAAAATCAGAAAGAGAAATTAAGGAAACACTCCCATTTACCATTGCAACAAAAAGAATAAAATACCTAGGAATAAACCTGCCTAAGTTGGGAGAGTGGGATTGACATATATACACTAATATGTATAAAATAGATAGCTAATAACATGCTGTATAAAAAATAAATAAAATAAAATTCAAAAATTCAATAAAAAAGAAAACCTGCCTAAGGAGGTGAAAGAATTGTACTCAGAAAACTATAAAACACTGATGAAAGAAATCAAAGATGACATAAACAGATGGAGAAATATACCATGGTGTTGAATTGGAAGAATCAATATTGTGAAAATGACTACTACTGAAAGCAGTCTACAGATTCAGTGCAATCCCTATCAAATTACTAATGGCATTCTTCACAGAATTAGAACAAAAATTTTACAGTTTGTATGGAAACACAAAAGACCCCGAATAGCCAAAGCAATCTTTTTTTTTTTTTTTGCGGTACATGGGCCTCTCACTGTTGTGGCCTCTCCCGTTGTGGAGCACAGACTCCGGACATGCAGGCTTAGCGGCCATGGCTCACAGGCCCAGCCACTCCCGCGGCATGAGGGATCTTCCCGGACTGGGGCACGAACCCGTGTCCCCTGCATCGGAAGGCAGACTCTCAACCACTGCGCCACCAGGGAAGCCCTACCAAAGCAATCTTGAGAAAGAAAAACAGAGCTGGAGGAATCAGGTGTCCTGACTTCAAACTATACCACACAGATACAGTCATCAAGACAGTATGGTACTGACACAAAAACAGAAATATAGATCAATGGTAGAATGCTCAGAGATAGAATGCTCAGAGATAGAATGCTCAGAGATAGAATGCTCAGAGATAAACCCATGCACATATGGGCACCTAATTTACAACAAAGGAGGCAAGAACATACAATGGAGAAAAGACAGTCTCTTCAATAAGTGGTGCTGGGAAAACTGGACAGCTACACATAAAAGAATGAAATTAGAACACTACCTAACACCATACACAAAAATAAACTCCAGATGGATTAAAGACTTAAATGTAAGACTGGACACTATAAAACTCTTAGAGGAAAACATAGGAAAAACAGTCGTTGACATAAACCACAGCAAGATCTTTTTTGACCCACCTCCTAGAGTAACGGAAATAAAAACAAAAATAAAGAAATGGGACTTAATGAAACTTAAAAGCTTTTGCACAGCAAAGGAGACCATAAATAAGACAAAAGGACAACCCTCAGAATGAGAGAAAATATTTGCAAATGAAACAACAGACAAAGAATTAATCTCCAAAATATACAAACAGCTCATGGAGCTCAATACCAAAAAAACAAACAACCCACTCCAAAAATGGGCAGAAAACCTAAATAGACATTTCATCAAGGAAGACATACACGTGGCCAAGAGGCATATGAAAAGATGCTCAACATCACTAATTATTAGAGAAATGCAAATCAAAACTACAGTGAGGTGTCACCTCACACCGGTCAGAATGAGCATTATCAAAAAATGTAGAAACAGTAAGTGCTAGAAAGGGTGTGCTGAAAAGGGAACCCTCCTGCACTGTTGGTGGGAATGTAAGTTGATACAACCACTATAGAGAATGGTATGGAAGTTCCTTAAAATCTAAAAATAGGGCTTCCCTGGTTGCACAGTGGTTAAGAATCTGCCTGCCAATGCAGGGGACACGGGTTAAAGCCCGGGGTCGGGAAGATCCCACATGCTGTGCAGCAAGTAAGCTGTGTGCCACAACTACTGAGCCTGCACTCTAGAGCCCACGAGCCACAACTGCTGAAGCCCGTGTCCCACAGCTACTGAAGCCTGCGCACCTAGAGCCTGTGCTCTGCAACAAGAGAAACCACCACAGTGTGAAGCCTGCGCACTGCAATGAAGAGTAGCCCCCGCTGACCGCAACTAGAGAAAGCATGCACGCAGCAATGAAGACCCAACGCAGCCAAAAAAAAAAAACACCTAAAAATAGAACTACCACATATATCTTTTTGAATTATAGTTTTGTCTGGATATGTGCCCAGGAGTGGGATTGCTGGATCTTATGGTTATTCTGTTTTTAGTTTTCTGAAGAATCTCCATACTGTTTTCCACAGTGGCTGCACCAACTTACATTCCCACCAACAGTGTAGGGGGGTTCCCTTTTCTCTGTACCCTCTCCAGCATTTGTTACTTGTAGACTTTTTAATGATGGCCATTCTGACTGGTGTGAAGTGGTACCTAATTGTAGTTTTGAGGCGATACCTCATTGTAGTTTTGATTTGCATTTCTCTCATAATTAGCAGTGTTGAGCATCTTTTCATGTACCTATTGGCCGTATTTCTTCTTTGGAGAAATATATATTTAGGTCTTCTGCCCATTTTTCTATAGGGTTGTTTGTTTTTTGTTGTTGTTGAGTTGTATGAACTGCTTATATATTTTGGAAATTAAGCCCTTGTTAGTCACATCATTTGCAAATATTTTCTCCCATTCTGTAGCTTGTCTTTGTTTTGTTTATGGTTTCCTTTGTGATACAAAAGCTTGTAAGTTTCATTAGGTCCCATTTGTTTATTTTTGTTTTTATTTCTATTGCCTTGGGAGACTGACCTAAGTAAACAATGCTATGATTTATGTCCGAGAATGTTTTGCCTATGATCTCTTCTAGGAGTTTTATGGTGTCATGTCTTACATTTAAGTCTTCAAGCCATTATGAGTTTATTTTTGTGTATTATGAGAGGGTGTGTTCTAACCTCACTGACTTACATGTGGCTGTCCAGCTTTCTCAACACCACTTGCTGAAGAGACTGTCTTTTTCCCATTGTATATTCTTGCCTCCTTTGTCGAAGACTAATTGACTGTGGGTGTGTGGGTTTATTTTTAGACTCTATTCTGTTCTGTTGATCCATACATCTGTTTTGGTGCCAGTATCGTATTGTTTTGACTACTGTAGCTTTGTGGTATTTCCTGAAGTCTGGGAGGATTTGTTCCTGCTTTGTTCTTTTTCCTCAGGATTGGTTTGGTAATTCTGGGTCTTTTATGGTTCCATATAAATTTTAGGATTATTTGTTCTAGTTTTGTTTAGAATGTCATGAGTAATTTGATAGGGATAGCATTGAATCTGTAGACTGCTTTGGGTAGTGTGGCCATTTTAACAATATTAATTCTTCCAGTCCAAGAGCAGGGGATATCTTTCTATTTCTTGAGTTGTCTTCAATTTCTATTATTAATGTTTTACAGTTCTCAGCATATAAATCTTTCACGTCCTTGGTCAGGTTTATTCCTAAGTATTTTATTTTGGGGGGTGCAATTTTAAAAGATAATGTTTTTTTACATTTCCTTTCTGATATTTCATTGTTGGTGTAAAGAAATGCAACCAATTTCTGTATGTTAATCTCATATCCGGCTACCTTGCTGAATTCTTCATTTATCAGTTCTAGTAGTTTTTGTGTAGAGTCATCAGGGCTTTCTATATATAGTATCATATCATCTGCATATAATGACAATTTTAACTCTTCCTTTCCAATTTGGATACTTTTTATTTCTTTTTCTTTTCTTTTTGCTGTAGCTGGGACTTCTAATAATATGTTGAATAGAAGAGGTGAGTGTGGGCATCCTTGTCTTCTTCCAGAGTTTAGTGGGAAGGCTTTCAGCTTTTTACCATTTAGTATTATATTGGCTATGGGTTTGTCATAAATAGCTTTTATTATATTGGGATATGTTCCCTCTCTACCCACTTAGGTAAGAGTTTTTTTGATCATGAATGGATGTTGAATTTTGTCAAATGCTTTTTCTGCATCTTTTGAGAAGATCCTGTGGTTTTTGTCTTTTCTTTTGTTTATGTGGTGTATCACTTTGATTTGCCTATGTTGACTCATCCTTGTGAACTTGGGATGAATCCTACTTGGTCTGGTGTATGATCTTTTTTATGTATATTCATCAAAGATATTGGCTGCAATTTTTATTTTTTGGTGGTGTCTTTGGTTTTTGGTATCAGGGTGATGGTGGCTTCATAGAATGTCTTTAGGTTGTTCCCTCCTCTTCACTTTTTTGAAAGAGTTTGAGAAGAATCAGTATAAGTTCTTCTTTGTATGTTCTATAGAATTTGCCTGTGGAGCCATCTGGTCCTGGACTTTTGTTTGTAGGGAGTTTTTAAATTATAGATTCTATTTCACTTCTAGTGATTGGTCTGTTCAAATTATCTATTTCTTCTTGATTCAGTTTTGGTGGGCTGTATGTTTCTAGAAACTTGTCCATTTCTTCTAGGTTGTCCAATTTTTTAGCACATAATTGTTCATAATTCCCTTATGGGTTTTTTTGTGTTTCTGCAGTATCAGTTATGTATCTTTGTTTATTTGCGTTCTCTGTCTTTTCTTCTTGGTGTATTTGTAGACTCTTTGATAATGGCCATTCTGACCAGTGTGAGGTGAGGCTAGAGTATAACCATGAGTGTGATGGGTAGAGATACTGTGAATA
Source organism: Tursiops truncatus (assembly GCF_011762595.2). NCBI lineage: Eukaryota > Metazoa > Chordata > Mammalia > Artiodactyla > Delphinidae > Tursiops > Tursiops truncatus. The sequence continues at coordinate 13,110,451 of NC_047034.1, read as the reverse complement.
ATAAGGTAATCATTGGAGTGGAGGTCAAAGTATTCAGAGACAGGGGTTCTGGAAAAACTATCTATATGATGATTGAAAACTTACCAAAGTTATGAGAGTGATTGTGGAGATTAAATTAGAAGCTACAGTCTTGAAGGAACAAAGGGAGTGAACTGAAGTCTGCAGAGGACTGCAACAAGGAAGGATAGTGGGTGAGATAATCTAATGGTTAGAGCTTCAAACCTCCAGTTTTTAAAGGGAAAACCACCTCCAGGCCTAGTAGGATAAGGGGTGTAGAAGAGAAAACAGCCTCTGATTGAGAGAGCTGCAAGGGAAGCCCTGTCTTCAGGGAAGAGCCAGGTATTAGGAGAAGTGAATACTCACAGAAGCAATAGAAGATCTGGGAGATTTTTCTAATAATGAACTGTAAGATCCAGAGTGCATAGTGAAAGGGTTTGGGGATCAGGAGATAAAAATCTGATAAGAGATGAGGGTTACTGGGGACAATTGTATTTCTGGTGACGACTGATACAGTCAGGAATTGATTTGCGTGTGTGATGCAATCAGTGTTCAGAGTCTTTAAGGGAGGTTGCATGGAAGAGGCTGTGAATATTGATGGGGTAAACAGGAAAGGGGGGAATGGGGGTGCGGACTGCACAAAGGCACGGATATGAAGACATGGGGATCTTTGGAAACCATTTCAGAGGCTCTGTACCCCAGCTACAACCACAGTGCATAGCTCATTTCAAGATCATTGTTCTTTCCATTACCCTGTGCTGAATTGTAATGGTTAACATTGGGAGCCTTGACACTTCTCAGAAGCCAATGCAGGTATGGAAGTTGGAAGAAGAGCAGTCTTAGCAGGGGCACTTGAGCTTTGGGGGTCTCCTCTTCACTCCTGCTTTTGAAGGCATGGAAGTTTAGAGAGCGGATGGGGCAATGATACTAAGACAAGTGAAGTCCCGGAGCCATTTCTTTTCATTATTTTCCCAGCTGTTCCCTATTGTACACATTATCTTCATCCTCTCTTCTGTTTCCGTTGTATCACTTCCTTTTTAGTTTTTACTTACATTATTTTCTCTATCTGTAATGATATCTATCCACTTCTGAAAACCTGACTTTCTGTATCACACTTTTCTTCATGTCCTGTCAGTGTCAGTTTCTCTCTTCTGCCTTTTTCTACAGTATTGTATGGCATTACCACCCTCCCAGAGATCACCAGGAAGCGTGGTTTATTTGAAAGGAAAGGAAACAAGTAGGTAGAAGAGAATTAGAAATTCCAGTGATGTTAGGGATTTCCCTTATGAGACTCATTTCTCTTATCAGTATTTAATTACAGTTTTGCTGAGCATCTTAGTAGATATTGCACACATAGGACCCAGCTGAGGTTTATCAACTAGCAAGCACATAGGCATTCTTATCTGTTGTCTTGTGAGCTTTTCCCCTCTGACCCAGGCACTCTGCATTATCAGTACATAATAGTTTCTCACTTTGCAGCTGCACACCTGCATTATGGCTATGCTCTTATCCTGAGATGAGCTATCAGAATAGGCATCACTGTGTGTCACTGCATATAGTATTTTATTTATACCTCTGTGAGCTCCATGAAGGTGGGGATACAAATCTTCTTCATACACTCTGTATAATTACACCCAATACATTCCCCATGCATTTGATAAATATTCATGAACGAATGAATCAATGAATGAATGCTGATTTTTAAAAGATTGGTAAAATTGTTACATAAAAGAGTGAACATATCTTAAGAACAAAGTAGGTAACTGAAATATTTTTATATTGGTGAAATTTCTGAACTCCAGAGATAAAGTTGAAATTCTAAATGAGTCCAGAAAGAAAAACAGCAATAACTGTTACGTAACATAGTATAAAAATCAGAGGCATCAGATTTCCCATTACTAAAATGGGTTCTTACAAACTCATTAAAAGACTTTAAAAATTATTAAAAATATTTTAAAGCTAGAGTTCTATATCCTGCCAGTGCTGTTTGTAGTGATTTCCTGTCAACTGATTATAAAAGTATAAATAAAGAAATGGAAGGAAAAGAATATGTCCAGGCTAATCACAAACAAATATATTGGACTAGTCTTCAAATAAAAGGAAAGATTCTCAAACTATTAGACAGACAAAGTAACAATCAAATATCATTTTGTACCATTTGAGATAAGATACAGAGCTTTTCTCAAACATTGATAGAGAAAATGTACATGGTTCTTAATTTTTTTTTTTGGAAAGCAAGATGAAAATATCTAAAAATGTTTAAAATACATAAACCCTTCAAGGATTAAGAATATACATACAAGGATATAAATTGAAAGATTCTTGATAGGAACATAAAATGGGAAAAAATAGTGGCTGAATAAATGATCGTATACCTATACTGTTGTAGAATCATTAAAAAATGAATCAAATTTTTATACTAGTAGACTTGGAGGGATTTTCATGAGGTGTATTAAATAAGAAATGCAAGATGAAAAAGTTTATAATATAATGGATTTTTATAAGGGGGAAAGTAAAACATGCACTTGTATGTGTACATATGCATATGAATAAGATGTACCTTTCTATATATTGATACATACAAGTAGTGGCTTGTAGTTGTTTTTGTATTTGTGTATAAACTTTGAAAGACTATAGGGGAATAAACACCATTTTGTTACACTTAATGAATAAATTGATTAATAGATTTAGGCAAGGGACATCGGTGGTTACTAAAATTATTAGATGGAAGACTAATGGTAAACTGGATATTTTCAGGGCACTGAAGCATCACTCCACAAATAGCTGCCTGTCCTTAAGGGGGAAAAATATAACATTATAGAGGAAAGTTAAGGCCATCACAGCTCTAGTGTGATCATTTTAGAAATGCTATTAGGATAACCAAGCATTAGGTACATAATGATATGATGCTATAGATTAGAAGAATATGTGATATTCTTTTTTTTAAAAAAAATTAATTTTAAATTGCACATTTTAAAATTAAAAGTTCACAGCTTGATTAATATGAACTTGATTAATGTTCCCAAAGTTGAACAGTCATGTATAACAAACATCTAGAAACAAAATAGACCACTGTCTGCCCCACAGAATCTGCCCCCTCTCTCCAGTGTTGCCAATTCCGTAGTTCCTCCTCCCCTAAATTATCACCCTTCTGGCTTCCACCACCAACTATAAAGTCAGATTTCCATATGTGTTTAACCTGAATCTTATTTATCTTATAGGTCTAAATTCCCTTCTAAAGAGAACTTCTCTAAGTTCTTCTAAAAAATAGAAGAACATGCTAAATGACAACATGAGTTAACAATCTAACAACTCCAGAAAGCAGTACCTTCTAAAGGACAACTTGCCATATCTCTGCAGTCACAGCTGGAAGTGGAGAAAAGGAAACAATTGTTAAAAATTTAAAAAGACATAAAAATGACAGTACATTGAATTCATGGTCTTGATTGGATCCCAACTAAAACCAGCTGTAAAATACTATTAAGACAATGGGGGAAATTTGAATTTGGATTGGGTATTTATGATAGTAAGGAACTATTTTTAACTTTGTTGGTTGTGAAAATTACAGTTCGGCCATGTAGAGTAATTTTTTTGTTACACATTGAAATAGGGATGAAATGTTATGATATCTATAATATGTTTTAAAATATTTAAGAAAATATAGAGGAATAAGTATAACAAACTGTAACCATTGCCCAATCTAGACTAGATTGTAGGTATATGAGTCTTTACCATATTATTCTCTCTTCTTTATTATGTGATTGAAAATTTCTATACTGTAACATTTAGAAAAGACACATCAGGGACACCCATATATCACATAGATTATATCTACTGTAAAATGAGAAGGTATAATTTAAGTAGTGACTCCAGATTTGCCTGCATTATATATTTAAAACATTGTATGTGTTAATCAGAGACATTTTCTTCTTCACCTGACTTTATATGTCTATTTTATTGATGTTGTTAACAGTCTAAACTTTCTAGAGTTTAATCCAAATTTCCTTACAAAGGATTTCACACTAATAGATATATTTGAACTTGTTTCAATTTCAGTATTACTGGAACCACTTAATAGGTTTTTCCTTCAAACTTCCATTTTCTTGTGCTCTGTAGAAAACCAATATGAAGTTAAGAAGGACTTGTTAGGTAAAATTATAAAGGTTAAATCTTCCTTATTTTTTTATAGTGGTGCTAAGTAGACTTCTTACTCTTTAATTTCAAAATGGAAGTTTTTGAAAAGATTGCTTTCTATTTGAATCTTTTTTGCGGTACACGGGCCTCTCACTGTTGTGGCCTCTCCCGTTGTGGAGCACAGGCTCCAGATGTGCAGGCTCAGCGGCCATGGCCCAGCCGCTCTGCGGCATGTGGGATCCTCCCGGACCGGGGCACGAACCCATGTTCCTTGCATCGGCAGGTGGACTCTCAACCACTGCACCACCAGGGAAGCCCTGAATCTTTCTTTTATTACACAGGTTCTTTTTCATGTTTAAAATGGCATTTTAACAGAAAAATATCTCCTTTAACAAGAATGTCTAACAAAAAATATGATTAGATACCAAATATAATTACAAACAATAAAGCCAAAAACTGGTAAAGGCCAGAAGCACTGTCAGCTTAATTTATGCTGTACTTTCAAATGTCTAGGATATTATTGAACTAGATCTGAGATTACTGTAAAATCTGTACTTTGATAGTGTAGGTCATCTGTGGACTGTAGATGGTATAAATGTTATTTAGTTGTTTCCTTATAGTAAAATCCTTAAAGTGAAAGCACATTTAGGGCTTTATTATGATGATTTTCATAATCTGTTGGGCCTCCAGTCTAAGTTAAACTAAATATTCTTGATAGTTCACTAGTTAATACAGTATATATACTGAGCTTTCTGTTATAAAAATATTACAAAGATTTTATATAGATCTGTAGCTTAGTTTGAACTAGAGAAATGAAATGATTTAAAAGATATAGTTAAGCAATTTGGTATCTTAGATCATTTCAGCTCAGTTAGAACCAATTCATACTTACAGAATAAGTACCATTTATTGATTTGTTTATTTAAAGATACACATAGTTCCCTTGAAATTTCCATGATCTTAATGGCACCCAGTGACTTTTATTTGGTTGCCTGTTATGGAGAGGTCTCATTGACCTGGTGCTTGTTCTTTTCAGCAAGTGGTGAATTTCAATTAACTCTTTCTCTGCAAAAAAGGAGGAAATTGGTTTCTCTGCACTTCTATATCTGGGATCAAAAAAGAAGTCCTGGCACTTACAAAGCCTACACAAAGCCCACTGACAAAATTATGTTTTAATTTTCTCTCAATGTTTCATTCAGAATCTGTATTCATGGATTTATTTAAATATAAGAATCAATTTATTTATGTGATAATGTGACACATTATTGATGATAAAAATGCATATATTATGGAACATTTCATCCCAGGTAATAGAATCAAATGTAGTCCTGCGATGGCTGTAATAGAACATTGCTATGAATCATTTTCCTAGAGCTTGGTTTGCACAGTTTGCTACAAAGATTTCATTAACAATGAATGTGTTCTCCATGTAGAATCATAAGTTATGTGCAACCAAGTATTTTCTTTGTTTTGTTTGGATTTAGAAAAATGCAATTTAGAAAAGATCATAGAACCTCTTCTTCCATGCATAAAAGCAATAGATGATTTTGGTGAAAGAATTCATTCCATTCTACATTTTGTTGATACTACTAGGTAGTAAGAGTTTCTGTTTAGTGCTATAGTGCATAACGTAATGAAATGATATTCCTGCCTACAAGAAACTACAGTCTAATACAGAAATATTAGAATTAGTCTGAAAATAACAAGAAGCCATGCTAAGACGAGAACAAGATCAGTGCCCTAAGACATATAAAAAGAGTTTCAGACTTACAAGAGAACAAAAGTATAAACTGTTTCTTCTTGATGAGGATACATGTAGCTGTAGAAAACCTGTAGTTTTAAATGGAAGCCCCTACAGAGGCCAAGACTGTACTAAAAGTACTCTGAGAAATTTATACCTAAAATAGCTCAGAATTTTAAACTAAGTTTGGCACCTGAGAATGAAAAATAAGATATATAAGAAAAATGTAGTTCTTTATAGCCCTAGACCTTTGACAGTGCAAAAAGAATAGTCTCGCGGTAAGGCATTAACCCTAATTAATACTAATTAATTGCTTAACATATCTAAAAAGAGAGGAGTGGGATAACCTGCCAAAATCCTTAAACAGTCAAAGAGCTAGAGTTCAAAGCTACTTCCAGCCTTTGTCTTGCCAGATGGCAAGGGAGGAAAATAATGGTCAATAAATAAGTATGCTTTCCTTTTGGAGTCAAGGGAAACTAGCTCTTCTTTTTTTCTGTCGTGGCAAACTATTCCAATCCTACCTAAACTCCAATATTTTGGCTTCCTTTTTACAGTAGTACAGTATAAATGTATATTTAGTTAAATGGACATGATCAGCATTGAGTGAAATACAACTAGTTGACATTATGACTTACGGATATATCTTTTGAAATTAATTATTTCAAATAGGTTTCTAAGAGCTAGATATAATCTGGAATCATTGAAAAAAGAAGTGTTGGGATTTCTAATCTTGAGTACCAGCCTCCACACTTGGTTCTTAAAGTAGTTCTTTTAAAAAATTTTTATTTTATATTGGAGCATAGTTGATTAACAATGTTGTGTTAGTTTCAGCAAATCAGTCAGTTACACATATACATGGACCTGTTATTTTTCAAATTCTCTTCCCATTTAGGTTATTACAGAATATTGAGCAGAGTTCCCTGTGCTATACTGTAGGTCCTTGTTGGTTATCTATTTTAAATACAGTAGTGTGTATATGTCAGTTACAAACTCTGAATTTATCCCTCCCCACCACCTTTCCCCTTTGGTGACCATAAGTTTGTTTTCTAAGTCTCTGAGTCTGTTTTGTAAATAAGGTCATTTGTTATTTTTTTAAGATTCCGTATATAAGCAATATCATATTTGTCTTTCTCTTTCTAACTTACTTCACTTAGTATGAAAATCTCCAGGTCCATTCATGTTGCTGCCATTGGCATTATTTCATTCTTTTTAATGCCTGAGTAATAACACATTGTATATATGGACCACATATTTTTAAATTTTTATTGGAGTATAGTTGATTTACAATCTTGTGTTACTTTCTGCTGTCAGCAAAGTGAATCAGTTATACATATACATATATCCAGTCTTTTTTAGATTATTTTCCCATATAGGTCATTACAGTGTATTGAGCTCCCTGTGCTATATAGTAGGTCCTTATTAGTTGTTTGTTTTATATATAGTAGTGTGTATATGTCAATCCCAATCTCCCAATTTATCCCTCTCCCCCTTCGCCCCCTGGTAACGATAAGATTGTTTTCTACATATGTAACTCCATTTCTGTTTTGTAAATAAGTTCACTTGTCTCATTTTTTTTAGATTCCACATATAAGCGATATCATATATTTGTCTTTGTCTGACTTCACTCAGTATTACAATCTCTAGGTCTATCCATGTTGCTGCAAATGGCATTATTTTGTTCTTTTTTATGGCTGAATAATATTCCACTGTATATGTACCACATCTTCTTTATTCATACCTATGTCGATGGACATTTAGGTTACTTCCAAGTCCTGGCTGTTGTAAATAGTGCTGCAGTGAACATTGGAGTGCATGTGTCTTTTTGAATTATGTTTTTCTCCAGATATAAGCCCAGGAGTGGGATTGCTTGATCATATAGTAGTTCTGTTTTTACATTTTTAAGGAACCTCCATAGTGTTCTCTCTAGTGGCTGTATCAATTTACATTCCCACCAACAGTGTAGGAGGGTTCCCTTTTCTCTACACCCTCCCCAGCATTTATTGTTTGTAGACTTTTTGATGATGGCCATTCTGACTGGTGTAAGGTGATATCTTATTGTAGTTTTAATAATTTGTGATGTTGAGCATCTGTTCATGTGTCTCTTGGCCATCTGTATGTCTTCTTTGGAGAAATGTCTATTTAGATCTTCTGCCCATTTTTTGATTGGGTTGTTTGAGTTTTTGATACTGAGCTGCATGAGCTGTTTGTAATTTTTAGAGATTAATTCCTTGTCTGTTACATCATTTATAAATACTTTCTCCCATTCTGTGAATTGTCTTTTCATTTTGTTTATGGTTTCCTTTGCTGTGCAAAAGCTTTTGAGTTTCATTAGGTCCCATTTGTTTATTTTTGTTTTTATTTTCATTACTCTAGGAGGTGGATTGAAAAAGGTCTTGCTGCAATTTATGTCAGAGAGTGTTCTGCCTGTGTTTTCCTCTAAGGGTTTTATAATATAAGGCCTTACATTTAGGCCTTTAATCCATTTTGAATTTATTTTTGTGTATGGCGTTAAAGAATGTTCTAATTTCATTCTTTTATATGTATCTGTCCATTTTTCCCAGCACCATTTATTGAAGAGACTGTCTTTTCTCCATAGTATTGTCTTTCCTCCTTTGTCATAGATTTATTGACCAATCCAGATGCATGGGTTTATTTCTGGGCTTTCTATCCTGTTCTATTGATCTATATTTCTGTTTTTGTTTGCCAGTATCATACTGTTTTGATGACTGTAGTGTTGTAGTACAATCTGAAGTCAGGGAGGCTGATTCCTTCAGCTCCATTTGTCTTCCTCAAGATTGCTTTAGTTATTCGAGGTCTTTTGTGTCTCCATACAAATTAAAAATTTTTTTCTTCTAGTTTGTGAAAAATGCCATTGGTAATTGGATAGGGATTGCATTGAATCTATAGATTGCCTTGGGTAGTATAATCATTTTAATAATACTGATTCTTCCAATCCACGAACATGGTGTATCTTTCCATCTGTTTGTGTCATCTTCAGTTTCTTTCATCAGCGTCTTATAGTTTTGTGTGTACAAGTCTTTTGCCTCCTTAGGTAGGTTTATTCCTAGGAATTTTATTCTTTTTGATGTAATGGTAAATGGGATTGTTTCTTTAATTTCTCTTTCTGATCTTCTGTTGTTAATGTATGCTAGAGATTTCTCTGCATTAATTTTGTATCCTGCAACTTTGCCAGATTCATTAATGAGCTCTAGTAGTTTTCTGGTGGCATCTTTAGGATTTTCTATGTATAGTGTCATGTCACCTGCAAACAGTGACCATTCTTAAAGTATTTCTTTAAGGGCCTGAACCAACCGTTAATTGTCCTGAGAAGGATATTGAGATCTGTCTTGACCTTGTAAAGTCAGGAAACATAATATGTGCCAAATCTGGAGATTCTGTTCTCTTATATTGCCCAGATTATATATATATATATATATATATATTTTTTTTTTTTTTTTTTTTTTTTTTTTTTTTTTTTTTTGCGGTACGCGGGCCTCTCACTGTTGTGGCCTCTCCCGTTGCGGAGCACAGGCTCCGGACGTGCAGGCTCAGTGGCCATGGCTCATGGGCCCAGCCACTCCACAGCATGTGGGATCTTCCTGGACCGGAGTACAAACCCGTGTCCCCTGCATCGGCAGGCGGACTTTCAACCACTGCGCCACCAGGGAAGCCCCCAGATAATATTTTTGGCCTTGATTTGTTAACTTGTGGTATAAAATACTCAAGAAATCTGTACCTAGGAAGATTTGCTCAACTAAAAATTCCCTCTACCTTAGAGAAAAATGAAAGTATATTTGATTTAGTTGTTTGTTCCTCAGCTCTGTAGAAGATAACATCTGTTATATAAATAAAATTTGTGAAGACATTACTGTGGATGGTTAGGATTTTTCTAATATGTTTAAACTGAAACTAGAACCTTTTCAAGCAGTTCAAGATGAAAATTTGTGCATTTATGATGCAATCAGTGAGATCTTTTCAGCTCAACTCATGCCAGGAGATATTTCTTCATACTTGGTGGACAAGTTTTGCTTTGCCATGATTAATTTTTTAGCTCGTGTTTATGTTTAAAATTAGTTAATTATAAAGGAAATGCATGTGATGCACAAGTAACTGAGGCCCATTCTGGGAGATAAAAGATGAATTCATTCATTCACTTATTCATTCATTCATTCATTTTGGATTTTTTCCATATATTCAGTAATATGTGAATAATCATATATGAATTCTTAATAAGTTTCAGGCACTTTCCTAAGTTCTGGTCTTACAATATTGAATAAAAAGAAAGTGGTCTCAGATCTCATGGATTTAGAAGCTTTGATAAATGAATAAAGTTGAATGAATTAATGATATAAATTCATATTATTTTTTCTATATGAAAATATTAGGGACCAACAGTGTTAAATAGAATATGGTGAATGGTTGAGAATTTCATCTGTTGCATTTTAAAACTAACATTGTTTTCTAAAAGTGAAAGAATGTTACATAACCAAAGCATAGTGAGTCTTTTTGTTAGTTAACACAGCTTGTGATGGACTAACCCAGTTAGAGGCCCAAGAGTACTGTTAAATTTAAGAACTAAGATTCCAGCTGCCAATACTCTGTCAAGAATCCAGATGGTGGTGCTTTTGGAAGAACACATTTTCAGTAACTTGGCATCATTTAATTCCATCATTAGTGAAGCAAGATCTTCATAAATTGAGTGGATTGTGTTCTACCAAGAGTTTTAATATATTTATTTTTACCACACTGAAACTATACAAAATAGGAATATGTATACTTAAGATGAAATAACTTTCTAAGAAAAGTTAATATGTGTTCGTCTTGAAACTACTTCCTTTGAAACTCATTGAAATGTCGTGAAGGCAGACGTTTCATCATATTGATCATTGTGTCCCAAATTTTGAGCTTCTTTTTTAGCTGTTTAACATAGCCAAATACTCTTTCAGGTGGGTGATCCAGTCCTAGGAATATGGAAACACTGATTGTATCAGTACAATTTGGGGTGAGGTTAGCATAGTCCTGTTGTGATCCTATCCAAGCATCACACATTGATCTCCCTCTTCTATTCTCTTTGAAATGCCTGAAGCTCTGATGTAATTCCAGCTGAAATGTTTACTCCTCTCAAGCTGCCTTGATGTTCACAATGTTCTTCAGAATGTCAAAGGGCTCCCACATATCCCTAGCTGCCCGTTTTTCTTTACTCACTGTTTATTCAATGATTTTACTGAAGGATTCCAGACTCTATAAACTTAATTTTCACATTCACTGTGATACTTTTTTTTTTCTTCCTGTGGGTCCGTGTTACTAGTTGAACAACTTTTACCATCCATTATGGAGCTAAACAGTTCTCTAAAAAGTATGTAAATACATGGCTTGAAAGAAGTCATAACCAAACCACGGTGTACTCAAGCAATGCCAGAGAGCACAGTAGGGCACTAAGAAGTAAAGATTACTGGCAGAATGTGTTATAACACTGTTGTAGTTTCCACAGGGAGCTGACTCTGAGACGGAGATTAGTCTGCAGGTGTTTTATTAGGGAACATTTCTGGGATCAACACCAAGGGAAAGAAGGGAAGGAAGCAGGAGTGGGCTAAGGGAAAAATTGTCATGAACTCTTGATGCAGGCTTCAGCCGGCTCCGCAAAGAGCTTGTGAAACGGGAAGCACCTTTTAGAATTGTACCCAGTTGGGGCAAGGGCCCCAGGGGTTCACATCCCCATGTCTGACCAGTCATTTGATGTGACCTGACTGTTCTCAGATGGCTTACAGCTGAAGCCTTTCTTTCAGCAGCACTCCCCACAGTCCTCAGTCCTAAGGGAAGATCTGTGATGCCTGGAGGTATCTGTTCCAAATACTCCTTGGCCAATATTATCCAGTGAAATATTCCACGCTACCACTCACTGACTGAGAGCCTGCAATAGTGCTCAGAGAATGAGGAGAAATAAGTATCAGTGTTCTTTCACGGATTTGTTTCATACACACAGATACCTACATGCATATAAATATATATTTGTATATTTGTATATAAAAATCATTTTAGCATATTGTTTAACTGTCACTTTTAGTTGTGAATTATATATTCAAATGAACTTATAACTTCATAATCTTGGATGAACAGCACATATTTAAATGGCTGCAAGCACTTCATTACTAGTCTTGTGAAACTTTAAAATATTTCTGCCTCTTTGTCACGCATTTTTCTTTTTCAAAAAAAATTTTTTTTAATTTTCTAAAATGATGTTGAAATTACCAAGCAGAAATTCTGTGACATTTCTGTGGTATCAGACCTTAAAAGTGACATGTAACCCACCATGCCAATTTAACAGTGGACCCCAGCAATCTTTCAGTCTGATACTTAGACCACCACTGGTCTCAATTAGTTCCAATTTAATGGCAGTCATCCTTTTTTAACATCTGATTTAGTGAGGAATGAGCTGGACTAAGTACCAATTCACCTAAGATTGGCCAACAAATAGTAAACAGATGGTAACAGCTTTGACTGGATTTAGATTTAAATATGGGCTAGAAATCAAATAATGACTGTACCATAGAAATTTCTATGCTTTTATTGAATTCACTTAATATCTATTGCTTCCTAGGTACGTGTTCAAGATATATTTCTTAGGTTTGGAAAATTATTAATGAAACTCTTATTAAAATGTCACCATTTTGTTTATATGTAGATACATATATATACATGAAGTTATATCATAAATATATACATACATAAATTGCTGAAAATAGTTTTAATTTACATAAGCTAAAAATAATTTTAGAATATGAAACATATATTTGAAATTTTGCTTAGTCATCTTTTAAATTAGTAGTCGATATACATAATGTCATTTTGGTATGGATGAAATTAATGATGTTAGCTCATTTGGGCTCAGGATTCACTGAGTCTAAATAGAAACGATTTAACGTGGACACTAGAATGTTTCTCCATATGGGCAAGGACATTATCTTCCTGTCCATTGCTGTGCATTCAGCACCTAGCCCAGTGCATGTTTAATTTTAAGCTCAAAAAATATTTGTCAAGTAAGTGAAGAGATGTATATTTAAGTGACATTTATTAAATCTGTCAATATACACTTTATATTTGTGTACATTCTTTTTAATAGTACAAAATTTGCTGCATAATATTTAGCTCTAGGGTGTGGACAGAGGTGAGTGTATTAGGAGTGTATATTCTCTTCCAGAACTTATTTATTGCTGGTCAAACTATAAAGCTATCTTTTTGAAATGAATTTATGTAAGTTATGGCACAAATAAGTGCACTCATTTCCTGGGTTTAAATTCATTTTGAAAATAAGTAGACATTTTTGCATCATTTAAAGGTACCATATTTCTTTAATATTTTAAATACTGTGTTACGTGTTAAAGGACTCAACATAATGTCATTGGAGATGTTCTTCATAATTCTTTTAAAACATACTAAATGATATTCTGTCTGCATCATTAGGTTACCGTACAACACTGTCCTTTGAGAATATGGTTTTGCTATCATTTCTGGTTGTAATTACTTCTCACAAAAACTGTACAGGCTTACTGAAATGACTTGATGTGTGAAGGTTGAGAAGACAATGCCTACGATCACCGTAAATATCTGCAGCTTGATCGCACGGCGTGCTTATTTCACATAGGCTCACCCTTACAAGGTGCCATATTTCTGGGTATGATTTTTTAATCCTCTCCAGCATTTATAGTTTCTCTATAAAAGTCTGAAGTTTGATATTTCTTGTAACTCAAAGTTTCTCAGCCTCGACACGTTTGGCATTTTGGACCAGATAATTATTTGCTTTATGGGGGTACGCTGCATTGTAGGATGTTTAGAAACACCTATTTTCTCCATTAACTGGATGCCAATAGCAACTTCCACCTCAGTTGTGAAAATCAAGTGTCTCCAGATATTGCCAAATGTCATGTGAAGGCAAAAATCACCCCTGGTTGAAAACTACTGCGTGACTTTCTCTTCAGTGCATGCGTGAGTGTGTGTACAGTAGGATTTTCGGGGGAATGTTAGTGTTTCCAAATTTTGCCAGGCTAAAAATTAAGAATGAAATGTCAAATGCCGCTCAGTCTAAAGAGAGGTGCCCTGGAGCTACCCAAGATGGGGACCAGGCACCTTGCCCGAGGGCTTTCTTAGAGGCAGAACTAGCTCTGCTTTCCCACATGTCACCCTAGTCATCCTCTCCCCATATACTGGTCGATAGGAAAAGAGAATAATCAGATGGGTGATTCCTGCACAGATGGGAATGCAGAGCTTCTGAAAAGCTTGCTCACTCAGGAAACTGCTGGGGGGACTCCGTGAGAGCTTCTGAAGCATCTACCTGTGCACTGGGAGGGAGTTATATTAGAAGGTAGGATAAATAGTCAAGTGGCTTGACCAGTCACTTACTGATTCTGATGTCTGACTTAACACATAAGAGTTATTTGAAGGTTCTTATCTCGTGTTTTTCTTTGCTAGTTTGTTTTTGGGTGTGTTTGTGTGTATTTTCATTTCTTTTGTGCAAATACCAGAGAGTAAACTTTCTAGATCAAGGAGTGATAGGTGTACATTTAACTTTAGAAGAAACCGCCAGAGCTTTTTCCAGCAGGCAGCAAAGCCTTCTCTTCGTAAGACAGTTAACATCACCACGTTAGGCTTTGGTTTCTTTCTCCTCTCTGCCTTCAAACATGGGAGCAACTCGAGCCAGAATGATGGTAGAAGAATATCTGCATATTTAGAATCAGGTATAAGATTGGAAGTTTTAAATAGATCGGACCAAGTTTAATTGACAAAATGACTAGAAATTAGTAAAATCTGTCACAAATAATACTATATACAGGAGATGAAGATATGACAAACCACAGTATTGGGTAAAAATAAAATTCTTCTATATTTATGCCTCAAAGAGTTAGTTAAGACTATGGAATAAACTTGTTTCACACAGTACACACACACACACACACACACACACACACACACACACACACACACACACACACACACACACACACACGCTAGTGTATATGTGACAAAGCTCAAATATACAGTCAAAATTCAGAAGTGGAGCATTAAAATCTTTTTATTTTTTTAAACAGATCTTAGCTTAGCTTTGGAGCTGCTATTTCTTCTCATGGAGTAAAAAACCAGAAACAAAACTCTACCTGATAAGCATGACTCTTTAAATTTAAAGCTCTGTCACTTTGGGGTTAAAATTATTTTTAGGTAAAATTAACTCAAATTTAATATTCAAACCCAACCAACTTAAGACTAATTTTTTCTCTCTTCTTACTTCTTCTCTACCCAGAGTGAGGCAAATGAAGTGTTCAGGGCATCTGCATAGCCCTGATATCAGTGAAGGGGCATCGGGTCCATGGAGGCCATGGTCTGTGGTCATGCTTAGTTGTACAATCATGCTTAAAATTTTAGCGTCATCCTGCAGCCTCAGTCTATGTGCTGCTCAAGTCTCCACAGCTGATACATTGCAGGTAAATGAGCTCTCAGGGAGCCCAGAACTGTTCCCTAATAGCCTCAACCAGTGCTTCGTAGTGTCACTGGTAGCTGAACTCAGCTCTGTCCTTCCCCTAGTTACCTAACTTTAAGCTATTTATGCAGAACTTCTTATATATAGTCCAGCTTTGGGCAAAGTTTTAGTTTTTAACAATTTTAACTCAGGCCTTCATAGGCATGCTTTAAATTAGTTTGTTTAACAAATACCAGGTGACATTTTTCTTTTAGAGTTATTGCTAATGCTGATGGCAATTTTTCTCATATTGGATTGGCCAAAAAGCTTGTTTGGGTTTTTCCATAACATCTTTGAAAAACCCGAACGACCTTTTTGGCCAACCCAGTATTTGAGCTCCACTTGATAAATCCCTTATATATACAACTTCTTTACAAGTTTAACCATGTAGTCAAACAGACATTTTCAGGATCTGTTTATCATTAAAGTACCATTCCACCATTATTTGAAGTCCCCCACCAAGTTTTGTTATATCTGTTTTCCACTCAGCACTTGATTTTGCAATGCAACAGCATTTAGAAGATGGATTTTACA
The DNA here is from genome assembly GCF_011762595.2 of Tursiops truncatus. NCBI lineage: Eukaryota > Metazoa > Chordata > Mammalia > Artiodactyla > Delphinidae > Tursiops > Tursiops truncatus. Next base: position 13,094,537 of record NC_047034.1, on the reverse strand, counting down.
AAACTCGAGGTAAATGATACACATAAGTAAATACACTAAAGTAAGAAATTTATAACATTTATACATGAAAATTACAACACTATTAAAAGCAAAGCAATGTGTCCTTTATCATGCTGTTTGCCCTGAAAAAAAAAATGATTTCTTAAAGAAATGAAAGGATTAGATATAGGAAGAGAGATCAGAAGGACATGATGACTGTAACTGTTTTATATTCTTAAAGCATTTATGACAATAAGGTATTCAGTATATCGTCAGCATTCCCAATGTTAATTATTCATAAAAACAACTTTGGCATCCATCCAACTGTAAATGTAATTAATTTGCTTCTGTCCTTCAAATACAAAATAAAATCCATGTTGTAATTTTTTCCTCGAAAAAAAAATTGAATTTTAATTTTCTCAAAGAATCAATTCTAATTTTTTCTACTAAGGTATTTGTCAAATATAACCCATAAATATTAAGAATATTTTTTGTTAATTTTTCAATCATTGACTAATAATATCTTATCCTTGTGCTTGCTTCAGCAGCACATATACTAAAATTGGAACAATGCCGAGAAGATTAGCATGGCCTTGTGCAAGAAATAGTCTATCCTTTTAAGGAAAAAACTTCGTGGAAATTAAAATTGGATAAGATGTGTTCGAAAATACTGGATTATTTAAAAATTATAAGTACATATTTCAGTTAGCTCTGTTGCCTAATTTTTTTTGCTTCTTATAGTACAGAGGCATACCTCAAAGATATTGTGGGCTTAGTTCCAGACCATTGTAATAAAGTGAATATTGCAATAAAGTCAGTCATATATATTTTTTGGTTCCCAGTGCATATAAAAGTTATGTTTACACTATGCTGTTGTCTGTTGTATGCAATAGCATTATATCTAAAAAACCAATGTACGTACCTTAATTAAAAAACATTTATTGCTAAAAAAATGCTAACCATCTGAGCCTTCAGTGGTTCCTCATAGTACATCAAAGATCACTAATCACAGATCACCATAACAAATAGAATAATAATGGAAGGGTGAAATATTGAGAGAATTACCAAATGTGACACAGAGACAGTAAGTAAATACTGTTGGGTAAATGGCACCGATAGACTGAATCAACACAGGGTTGCCGCAAACCTTCAATTTGTAAACTGCAATATCTGTGAAGCACGGTAAAGCAAAGTGCAATAAAACGAGGTCTGCCTGTAATGTTCTGCTCCATAATTTTGGTTATTCATAAGCACTGATGAGAGCATTGCTGTCTTATTTATATTGGTGTTTGCTATACAATTGTTTTGACTTTTGTATTTGCTTAAAATTTTTTACACAAAAATATTTGAAAACTATTTTGTTCACATTGTGGAAATATTCTGGATCTCATTTTTGCTGTGTAATGATATTACCATTAACTTAGCTTGAAACAGCACAAGTTTATTTTCCCAATGTCAGTGGTCAAGAATCTAGGTATGATTTAGTTGAGTTTTCTGTTTTAAGGTCTTACAAGTCTGTTATCAAGGACATGCTGGTTAGGGCAGTGGTGTCATCTGAGGTTCAGTTGAGGAAGGATGCACTTCCAAGTTCATATGGCTGTTGGCAAGATTCAGTTCCTTAAGGTCTGTCATCCTGAGATCTTTAGTCACCTGCTTGCTGTTGGCTGGAAGCCACATTCAGTTCCTTATCACTTGGACCTTTCCATAGAGCAGCTGAAATGCCAGCAAGGGTGAGAGTTAGCAGAGACAGTTTTCTAATAAGACAGAAGTTGTGAGTTATGATCTTAATCTATATTTCTCTTTGTGCACCATTTCTGTACTGTTTTGATTAGTGTAGCTTTGTGTTATAAAGTCAGGGAGCCTGATTCCTCCAGCTCCGTTTTTCTTTCTCAGAATTGCTTTGGCTATTCGGGGTCTTTAGTGTTTCCATACAAATTTTAAAATTTTATGTTCTAGTTCTGTGAAAAATGCCGTTGGTAATTTGATAGGGGTTTCATTGAATCTGTAGATTGCCTTGGGTAGTATAGTCATTTTGACAGTATTGATTCTTCCAATCGAAGAACATGGTATATCTCTCTATCTGTGACATCTCAGCACCTTTGCTGTATTCTCTGATTAGAAGCAAGTCATGGGTCCCACCCACACTTAAAGACAGGAGATTGCACAGGGCTTGAATACTAGGAGATGAGGAAAATGGGAAGCCATTTTACAGTCTGTCTTTCAAGCCAATTAACAATTTTCATTGATTTTAGAGAATAGACTTACTGCATAACCGTTTGAAGTAATTTCATAACAGTTACGTTTATGTGCAACTTCAGCTCCCAGAGTACATATGGTATGTAGTCCTTGAATATTCACTGGTATGGTCTGTGGGTAAGTTCACCTGTAGGAAATGCATTATTTCATCTATTTTCTGGTTAAAGGGGATGAGACATAACTTGGTTTGACTAATGATTATGTGTCATGTATTGGCATAGGGATCTTAATTAGGTCTTATTTAATCAGTATGGATATTGCAAAATTTATTTTACATCTGGCTAGAAGGAATCAAATTCATGCATATGTACATACATAGGTAAACAAAATATAAATAGCTGCCCTCCTTTGGCAATAAAAATGTTGGGTAGGATGAAAGAAAAAAAGAGAAGGGACTAAAAACAGACATATAAACAACAACAAAGAAAAACATAAAACTTGTAAACAAGTGAGACATTTGAGGGCTCAAGGCCTTTTAAGACTAAGGATGCTAATCTCCCATCATTTTGTGAAGTCTCATACATATGTTTTATATGGTGATCATGATTAAATTACAAAAGACTTCATAAGTTTACCTTTAAATTTATTGGAGATGTTCAGCAAATGAAATTTGTGGGAAATGAGAAAAGGCGGAATGACTTTAAAATCTGGCAAGAAGAAGAAGAGAGAGTAACTTGTGTGTGGCAAGATTCCAGGAACTTTGAGGCAGAAGTAATAAAGGCTGCCCAAAATTCTTGGAAATTACAAGAAAGCCTTGGGCATTTCACAGAGGGCATCTAAAAGATGAAGGGTAACTTTGATGACTCAAGCTCAAATTTACAATGATTCTATAGGGGGGAATATTTGAATCTCTCTCTTATAATGAAACATAATCTCAAGGAAGATAATGATTTACCTAAGATGCCCCCGTTAGTGATTACAGGAGTAGGACTCATACTTGGGTGAGTTTAACTACATCAGCTGTACCTTCCACTGCAATCTGGATGGATGCCACAGGTGGAGGGAACTGGAAACAGCTGTAACAATTCAAGGACGGTTGTATTGTAATCTCGTATCATTGTGTGTGTGTGTGTACGTGGTGTGTGACTCAAACAATGAAAATATAAATGGTAGTCAGTAATCAAACAGTAAATATTTTTGAGGACCAAGCCTTACAGGGCAGTGAAGTTACAATAACTTAGTAGGTACATCCATTTAAAAATAATTACTATAAAACCTAAGTGTGAAAAAGTGACAAAACTCAAACAGTTCAAACAAAGGCTGCTTTTGGCATATGATGTAAGGCTATAATATTAGAATGGAGGCTTTACAAATAATTGTATTCAAATATTTAATTAAAATAGAATTAAATTTAAGACTAAAGGATGTAACTCTTATTACATAGGCAAATCATGACTGTTATATACATTTTTCATCCAGGACAAACTGTAAAATACTATAATGCATTTCTCTTTAGCTCTGTTAAAATTTTTTGGCAAATGATACGTAGCTATTAATAAAGAAGAATTTTAGTAGCTATTAATAAAGAAGAATTTTATAGAAATCTGACTTCCCAAAATAAATGTGTGCTTGTAAAAATCAGAACTCTGAACACCATTTGAGCAATTAAAGGAAATGACTTATTAATTCAGAAGAAAAACTTGCATAAATGTGAACTGGTGTGTGGAGAATAATTAAATGGTAATTCCAAAAGGTTAATGTAGTGATTTACTTGTCCTGATTTTTTAATTTAGGTAATAGTGCAGATTTTTGCAATATGGCCAACTAATGCATGATTTATGTTTCAGTACATATGGGAATTGGACATCTGTGCTAAGGCGTTTTGTATGTTACTCTACAATTATTTGATATCAGTATTTTTACATACTGCATGCCAAATTGTATTAGCATTTAGGTTTCAAAAGTTTTAAACTATTCTGAGTGCAACAATACAATCAATTTATATATAAAGGTGACTGATGAATGTCCTTGTAAAAGAGCAAGCAGTGAATTTATGGTGCTCTATAGTGTTGTAACACTCAAAGTCCCACTTTATTCCGTATTTACCACTCAAAGTCCCACTTTATTTTGGGCACAATTTCTCAGGCAAATTTTGTTCATTTCTTTTATTTTACATTTTCTTCTTTTTCCAGATTGACAATAGTATTAATCAGGTTCCTAGAAAAAAAACTTTATTTACCATATTAAACTATAAAATTTCACAACTAAAATTTATAATGTGTTGCTATATTATAATTACAGTATATATTTGAATTCCTCTTATGCTATTGTTATTACCCTACAGTTGAGACTGGTAAGTACCTTTTAGTTTATACACTGTACTTCTAAAAGGTAGACATGCATAGTGTTTAAATTTGTATACTGGTATATGTTGTATAAGTACAATGTGATTTGGAAATCAATTTGCATTTGAAGACCTTTTGCTAAAAAATAGTATTTGAGAACCAGTTTTATTACTTTCATAAGGAATGCATTTTTAAGTGTTCTTAAAGCATTTGTCTGATAAAATGCCCTAGATAATTGAAAATTCTAGAATGTTATTGGAGAGTATCTTAAATCATATTAACTGTATTGACCAATATATTTGGCAATTTAATAGCTTAAATTTTTAATGTAATGTTTCATGATGGTTGTGTTACTGACCAGGGTTCTTGGCATCCTTAATAGAAACAGATAAGAGGCCAGATGAGAAACTCAGGCAAGGCTCTACTGGGATTCGTGCTGCAGCATGAGGGAGGAAAAACAAACAGGTTCCCTTGCTCTCTCCCTGGTGCGGAGGGGAAGGGGACCAGCTGGTTCTTTATATGGGATGAGGGTAGGGGGCGGGTCCAGAGGTCAAGCTGGAGGAGTGGCTTAGGTGGTCTGCCCTCTCCCTTGGTGGTGCTGTGTGCAGGGGGCATGCGCAGTACCCTGCTTTTGCTCCCAGCTCCTCAGAAGTGGCAGTTGGGTTTTTGGTCTTTTTGTATCTTGTTCGTAATTTGCCCCAACTGTGCATGCATGCAGTTATTTTTAGTCCCTTATAGTGTCTGTATTTTGTTGCTGGAGATGTTTGTTCAGGTGCAGGCACTTCAGCAAAGGGTCCCAGGTCCCAGCCTGTCTCACTCCCCCTTGAGGGATTCTACACACCTTTTTCTTAAGGGGCCAAAGGTCTCTTCTGAAATTTCTTCATGCTGGACATGGGCTGCAGACCCTAGCCTACCCTAGAGGTGTAGATGTCCCTTACTGACTGTTCCAAGGAACTGTAGCTACCTGGGCCACCTCCTCTGGAATGGGCTGAATTCTTTGAACCATGAGTCTTATTTGAAACTGTTGGAGCCTAGAAGACACAAACTTAACCAGAAGATTAAACAAACAAGGGCCCAAAAGGAGAAGAACAATACCACTAAAGGGCCTAGAAAGGGAAGCAACCAGGTTAACTTAGGGCTTCCTTTACTGCTGACCCGACAGTGGAAGCAGTATCACCCCTGCTAAAATTGTGAAGCCATTCTGCTTGAGTGTGTATTTCCTTAATATTAACTTCTACCCGTCCTGTCTCATTGATCCAGGTGCAGCAGAAAGTATTAGTTATCACACAAACTCCACCTTGTTCTGCCAGAAGGTAATCAAGAGCTAGATGATTGTCAAGAACTACATTAGCCAAAGGAAAAAGAGAGGTCTTAAGTCATGTTAAGGCTTGTCCTGTTTCATCATATAACCAAGCTGTCTGGTGAGATTTCTCGCTGTTGCTTTATGAGAGGTAAAGCCTCCCCAGAGCTGCTAGTCCTATGGCCAGCCCTGCCCCTGTTAGGATCATTTCTTGTGCTCCTCTCTGGGTTCAGTGGTTTGCTGGAATGGTCCTGTTATAGATAAAAACACCTCTTATCCCTATAGTGCACCCTCCTATGAAATGGACAATGCATTTACAGGCTATATAGCTTGGCTGGAAAAGGACAGGGCCTGGCCATAATTCCATAACATATGATGGTTTGGGTGTCTGAAGAGGAAAATAAACCCTTCAGGGGTGCAGACCTGAATGTCTGTCTCATGGTTGTTAAGAGTGGACACTTCTTGAAGGATATAACTGTTGTTAGTACTACAATTAGGGAACAGCAGACCATTAAGCTGATAATTAAGTGTGTAAAGGTCTACAACATTTTTAACAAGATGCTCATGTATGGTCCTGCTGACACCATCAGAGGGTCACACTCCATAGGCCAGATCACTGTTTGCCTGGAATTCCACAGGTGGGTTGAACTGGATTGACTAGGTGGATGGGACATTTCCTTCCCACCACTCACATTCCCCTTCCATGTTGTTTAGGGAGACTGGGCCATAGTTTGAAACAGGGCGCCAGTGGATAAGGTTGTAGGTATAGTTTATCCCTATATAAGAGACAGGATATCTGGTGTCATTGTATCTTGGGGGGTTCTCAGGGCATGTGAAATAAATGCTATTTGTGCAATTTAACAGTGTGCCCCACACCTCGGGTCCAGTTGTATGGGGGTAGTCGCGTTAAAGCATTGGAATCGCACCCTGGAAAGTTCAAGTGTGACTAGCAGAGGTCGAGGGGGTGGCAGTTGTCCCTGATTTAGATCATTAATTACCGCTGGACCCAGCCGGTTCAGGAGAAATGCAAGAGGACCAGTAGCCAGCCGGGGGTGTTGATGGCATATCCAGCATTCTTTTAAATGTTCCCCTTTAGGTACAATTCTGGAAATACTGGTAAGTGTATTTTCTTGCCACTGTCCCCTAGTTACAGGGACTAGTAAGGTGGATAAAGTCAATGGGAGGAGCATTTCTGTGGGACAGTGTTTCCCTTAAACCCAGCATGGACAAAGGAGCTCCTTCCCTGGTGGCAGTGGCTGAGCAAACTGGTGGAATGCAAGAGTACAATAGCAAGAATGGCAAAAGTCCAACCCACCACATCATTTTCCTTACCTGTCGATGGTACCTGTATTCTGAATAGGTATCTCAGATTCTTCTACTGGCTCACGGGTGTATTGTTCTTCTCTTGTGACCTGCAGGGTCTTTGGAGGTAAAAGCTTTTAATCTGGTTAAATGTATCCAACTAGACATATCCCTTGCAATTTGACACCAAGGGGGTGGGGTGGCTAAAATTACTTTACAGGGGCCCTTCCATTTTGGCAATAATTCACCTTTGGGGGACCCCTCTTTCCAGGTTTTAAGAATAACTTGATCCCCAGGGTTTACATGGGAAAGATAAGCTTCAGAAACAATCTTAGAGTGTCATTTTATTCACTCAAAGTTATACAGGAAGGGGCTATCTGGGGAGTGAGTCTTAGTAAATACAAAACTCAACAGTATTTGATATCCACTGAAACAATCGTTTTCGCTCTAAAATACCCTATTTACCAAATATATCCAAATTAAGATTAATTTGTTTGCAAATTAAGCCTGATTTCAATAAACTTGGCTTGCTTACTTATGTAAGTGTAATTTATCACATAGGTCCTTTAAATTGGCTGTGTTAGAAATTTTTATAAGGAATCTCAGACTGAAGTCTTAAAAGGCTGCTCAGGGCCAGGAAAGCAATGCCAAGGGCTTATCTAATTCTGCTTTACAGATTTGGATGAATTCCTCTCTTTTTGAGGTGTCTGAAAAACACCTTGAGATTCCTGCAGTCGTTAGGAGGTGGCCTTATTTACCCAATAAAGCTGCTGGGAATATGAATTTCCAATTTCTGGAGGGATCAAGTAGAGGGAAAAAATAAATGTTTCAATTCTACTTAGGGATGTAAGTTTATGAACCTGCTCTAAATTATAATTAGCTTGAAAGGGTTTCCTTATATCTGGAAATGCAGATTAAAAGGCAGTAATATTTTAGAAGACCTACCTAAATAGACATTTCTCCAAAGAAGACCTATAGATGGCCAAGAAGCACATGAAAAGCTGCTCAACATCACTAATTATTAGAGAAATACAAATCAAAACTACAATGAGGTACCAACTCACACCAATTAGAATGGGCGTCGACAGAAAATCTTCAAACAACCACTGCTGAAGAGGGTGTGGAGAAAAGGGAACCCTCTTGCACTGTTGGTGGGAATGTAAATTGATATAGCCACTGTGGAGAACAGTATGGAGGTTCCTTAAAAAACTAAAAATCGAATTACCATATGACCCAGCAATCCCACTACTGGGGATATACCCAGAGAAAATCATAATTCAAAAAGACACATGCACCTCAATGTTCATTGCAGCACTATTTACAATAGCCAGGTCATGGAAGCAACCTAAATGCCCATTGACAGACAAATGGATAAAGAAAATGTGGTACATATATACAATGGAATATTAGCCATAAAAAGGAACGAAATTGGGTCATTTGTTGAGACGTGGATGGATCTAGAGGCTGTCATACAGAGTGAAGTTAAGTCAGAAAGTGCAAAACAAGTATCGTATATTAACGCATATATGTGGAACCTAGAAAAATGGTACAGATGAACTGGTTTGCAGGGCAGAAATTGACACAGATGTAGAGAACAAACATGGACACCAAGGGGGGAAAGCGGCAGGGGGTGGGGGTGGGATGAATTGGGTGATTGGGATTGACATGTATATATTGATGTGTATAAAATTGATGACTAATAAGAACCTGCTGTATAAAAAAAAAATTCAAAAAGCAGTAATATTTTAGACAAAAGTGAAAAATTATAACCATATCCACCACTTTAATAAACTCATGTAATTAACAGCTTTAGAAAGCCATCAGGTTTACCCAGTTCAGTGGTGTGATATGAAAGTTACCAAAAACCTGTACTTGTCAAAAAACCCTTTCTATGAATCTTCCTGGAGATGAAGCATTTTTACAAAGCATCAGCTTATCTCTCTATGAATGACAAAAGACTAAAAGGGCACAGTTAAACACCTGATCACAAAGCAATTGACAAAGAAACTTGATTATAATAACTAGAATCATGACTGGTAACATTTTATCAGGACACACCAGATTTTAAGGAAATCCATAAAATTTTTAAAATATCTATATTAATAACATTCACCCATATGATACAACCTAAGAAGATTTAGTACTCATTTGACAATGATTCCTATGTAATTTAACATACCACATGAACCCAGTTAGTTTAGGATTTCTCTTTGGGATGGTCCAGGGTCTCTCTGAAGCACCCCAAAGTTAGCAGAAGGTCAAAATTTTAATTAGAATTTGACATTTGGGAAGTCTGTCAAAAATATCAAAAAAATGTAAAACACCTGATCAGATAGGATCATATGTCTCTGTGAAACAATTCTGATTCATTTAACCAAAGTGACAATAAAAGATTTCAAGGGCAAATAGGGACAGTTTATTTAAAGGCAAAGAAATTTGCATAATCTGCTGTCAGAAGCAGCATTCCAAGGAAACTCTGTTCTCTTAAGAGAGAGAAACCAGCTCACAGCACTTCAGCCTCAGATTCCAGGTGCAGTCATCTTAAATTGAGGTGTTGCGAGCAGCTTTTCTGCACAGTGTCCACCAAAGTGTGGTGTCAACGCAGTTCTATGCTGGGAACTCTAATCTGACATGTTAGGTGCAAGACCTCTGCACCCTAAGTGTACTATACACAAGGGCAAGTGAGTCCACTACATTACAGAAAGAACAATCTGGAGCCCAGAGGGTGGAGACAGGATGGCAGAGTATAAGGACTTGAGCTCACCTCCTCTCATGAAAACATCAAAACCACAACTAAGTGCTGAACAAACATCAACAAAAAAGTCCGGAACCTATGAAAAAAGATATTCTACATCCAAAGACAAAGAAAAAGCCACAGTGAGATGGTAGGAGGGGCACATTCATGATACAATTAAATCCCATACCTGCTGGGTGGGTGACCCACAAACTGGAAGATAACTATATCACAGACGTTCTCCCAAAGGAGTGAGAGTTCTGAGCCCCACATCAGGCTTCCTAGTCTGGGGGTCTGGCATCGGAAGGAGGAGCTCCCCAGAGTATTTGGCTTTGAATGCCAGTGGGGCTTGACTGCAGGAACTCCACTCTTGGAGGGCACACACAAGGTCTCGTGCACCAGGACCCAGGGGAATAAACAGTGACTTCATAGGAGCCTGGGCCAGACCTACCTGGTGGTCTTGGAGGTCCCTGTAGAGGTGGGGTTGGGGGGTGTGGCTCACTGTGGGGACAAGGAGACTGGTGGTGGAGGTAATGGGGAGTACTCATTGGTATACACTCTCCTGGAGGTGGCCATTTTGACACCAAGACCAGGGCCTACCCAAACAGCCTGTAGTCTCCAGTTCTGGGATGTGTCAGGCCAAACAACCAACAGGGCAGGAATATAGTCCCATCCATGCCTGCCTAATGTTTTCCTTAGCCTAGAGCCGACTCTAAACACGCCCCTTGAGATGGCCCTGCCCACCAGAGGAAAAAGACCCAGCTCCACCCACCAGTGGGCAGACACCAGTCCCTCCAACCATAACTCACCATAATAAAGGCCATACATGACAGACTCACAACTAACATCATACTCAATGGTGAAAAGCTGAAAGCATTCCTTCTAAGATCAGGAACAAGACAAGGATGTCCACTCCCACCACTTTTACTAAACATAGTTTTAGAAGCCCTAGCCATGGCAATCAGAGAAGAAACAAATAAAATGAATCCAAATTGGAAAAGAAGGAGTAAAACCATCACTGTTTGTAGATGGCATGGTACTATATGTACAAAATACTAAGGATGCTACCAGGAAACTACTAGTGCTTATCAGTGAATTTGGTAGAGTTGCAGGATACAAAATTAATACACAGAAATCTCTTACGTTCCTGTACACTAACAATGAAAGACCAGAAAGAGAAATTCAGGAAACAATCCCTTTTACCATCGCATCAAAAAGAATAAAATACCTAGGACTAGTCCTACCTAAAGAGGCAAAACACTTGTACTCCAAAAACTATCAGACACTGATGGAGGAAATTGAAGATGACACAAATGGATGGAAAGATAGACCATGTTCTTGGATCAGAAGTGTCAATACTGTCAAAATGACTAGACTACTCAAGGCCATGTACAGATTCAGTGCAATCCCTATCAAATTACTGATGGAATTTTTCACAGAACTAAAACAAAAAAAATTTTTAATTTGTATGAAAACACAAAAGACACTGAATAGCCAAAACAATCCTGAGAAAGAAAAACAGAGCTGGAGGAATCAGGCTCCCTGACTTCAGACTACACTACAAAGCTACAGTAATCAAAACAGTATGAAACTGGTGCAAAAAGAGAAATATTGAACAATGGAAAAGGATAGACAGCCTCAAAATAAAGCCATGCCCCCTGGGGTCAATTAATCTATGACAAAGGAGGCAAGAATATACAATGGAGGAAAGACAGTCTCTTCAACAAGTGGGGCTTGGCAAACTGGACAGCTACATGTAAAAGAATGAAATTAGAACATTCTCTAACACCATACACAAAAATAAACACAAAATGGATCAAAGACCTACATGTAAGGCTGGACACTATAAACCTCTTAGAGGAAAACGTAGGCAGATCACTCTCTGACATAAATTGCAGTGATATCTTTTTGGAACCACCTCCTACAGTAATGAAATAAAAACAAACATGGGACCTAATTAACCTTAAGAGCTTCTGCACAGCAAAGGAAACCATAAACAAAACAAAAAGACAACCCGCAGAATGGGAGAAAATATTTGCAAACAAAGCAACAGACAAGGGATTAATCTCCAAAATTATACAAATAGCTCATGCAGCTCTATATCAAACAAACCAATCAAAAAAAAAATGGGCAGAAGATCTAAATAGACACTTCCCCAAAGAAGACATACAGATGGACAAGAAGCACATGAAAAAATGTTCAACATAACTAATTCTCAGAGAAACGCAAACCAAAACTACAGTGAGGTACCACCTCACACCAGTCAGAACAGCCATCATCAAAAAGTCTACAAACAATAAATGCTGGAGAGGGTGTGGAGAAAAGGGAACCCTCCTACACTGTTGGTGGGAATGTAAATTGATACAACCACTATGGAGAACAGAATGGAGCTTCCTTACAAAAGTAAAAATAGAACGACTATATGACCCAGGAATCCCACTCCTGGGCATATATCCAAAGAAAACCATAATTTGAAAAGACACCTGCACCCCATTTTCACTGCAGCACTACTTACAATAGCCAAGACATGGAAGCAACCTAAATGTCCATCGACAGATGAAAGGATAAAGAAGAAGTGGTACATATATACAATGGAATATTACTCAGCCATACAAAGAATGAATTAATGCCAATTGCAGCAACGTGGATGGACCTGGAGATTATCATACTAAGTGAAGTAAGTGAGACAGAGAAAGACAAATATCATTTGATATCACTCATATGTATAATCTAATTTTTTTTAAAAAATGATACAAATGAACATTTACAAAAACAGAAACAGACTTACACATATCTCAAAAACAGACTTATGGTTACCAAAGGGGAAACTTGGGGTGTTGGGAGGGATAAATGAGATCTTGGGATTAACATACATACACGACTATATAAAAGATAGATAACCAGCAAGGACCTACTGTATAGCACAGGGAACTCTACTCAATATTCTGTGATAATCTATATGAGAAAAGAATCTGAAAAAGAATGAGTATGTGTATATGTATAACTGAATCACTTTGCTGTACACCAGAAACCAACACAACATCATCAATCAACTCCAAAAAAATTTAGAAAAAAACAGCACTTGTAAGAAGAGGAGAGTACAAAGACAGGATATTGGAAATGCATTTAAAATTAAGAGATCAGCAACTAAAACAATCTTGTAAACATGTATATAGACTGCTATATCAAAACTTCATGGTAACTGCAAACCAAAAATCTGTAATATATAAACACAAAAACAGATAAAGGAATCCAAGCTATTCCTTTCTAAAGATACTATACTAAAGATAGTCATCCAATCACAGTAGAACAAAGGAGGACGAGAAGAAAAAGCTACAAAACAAGTACAAAACAACAAGTACAAAACAATCAACAAAACTGCAATAAGAACATACATATTGGTAATTACCTTAAATGTGAATGGATGAAATACTTCAACCAAAAGACACAGACTGGCTGAATGGATACAAAAACAAGACCCACACAGATGCTGTCTACAAGAGACCCACTTCAGATCGAGGGACACATGCAGACTGAAAGTGAGGGGGGATGAAAAAATTTATTCCATGCTATTTGAAATCAAAAGAAAGCTGGAATAGCAGTACTCATATCAGGCAAAACAGAGGTTAAAATAAAGATTGTTACAAGAGGCAAAGCCACTACACATAATTATCAAGGGACAATCTAAGAAGAAGATATATCAATTGTAAATATATATGTACTCAACATCGTAGTATTTGCCTTATATATTGAGGTGCTAACAGCCATTAAAGGAGAAATCAACAGTAACACAATAATAGTGGGGGACTTTAACACCCCACTTACACCAATAGACAGATTATCCAGAGAGAAAAGCAGTAAGGAAACACAGGCCTCAAATAACACATTAGAAAAGATGGACTAAATTGCTATTTATAGAACATTCCATCCGAAAGCAGCAGAATACATTCTTTTCAAGTGCACATGGAACATTCTCCAGGATACACCTGATACTGGGCCATAAAGCAAGCCTTGGTAAGTTTAAGAAAATTGAAATCATATCAAGCACCTTTTCAGACCAGAACACTATGAGATTAGAAATCAACTACAGAAAAAAAAAATGTAAAAGTCACAAACACGTGGATGCTAAGCAATATGCTACTAAACAACAATTAGATAATCAACAAGGACTTACTGTATAGCACAGGGAACTCTACTCAGTACTCTGTAATAACTTATATGTGAAAAGAATCTGGAAAAGAATAGATATATGTAAATGTTTAACTGAATCACTTTGATGTACACTTGAAACTAAGACAACATTATAAGTCAACTATACTCCAATATAAAATAAAATTTAAAACGAGAATCCAAATTTATTCTTCCATCAACCTTCTTTAAATCATTTACGTAATTAAATTTAATCCAACCTTAGAGAATCCTATCCATGTACAAATTTATTTTCTCAGTGTTCCATTTCCATAAACCTCTCCTACAACTTTTGGTATCCAAATTATTTTGTCCCGTTTTTTTGTTTTGTTTTGTGTTTGTTTTTCATTTAGAAGCAACCAGGTCTAGGACAAAACTGCCTTTTGTTTTCCTTTCACAAAATACATTTCAATTCCTGATACTTTTTAAATTTTTTAACTGAAAATATGTTTTCCATTTTCCTTGCATACTGAAATGTTTCCCTTATAATTTTTAACCTTAAAGGCTTAATATCTAATAAAAACCAAGAAGCAAGTCCTTGTAAACTGTTTGTCACATCAGCATTCATTTTTTGGAATATCCCATAACCTCTAGAAACATACATCTTCTTAATGCATAATTTATTTCCTCAATGTGGCACATGCCATGTGTCCAATAAACCCAAATATCTTTACTTTTCCTCTGATAAGAAGACAAAAGTAGGTAGAATTATATCTGCTTAGCAATTAATGTCCCAGTATTTTATCTTACTTGAAATAACCTGGATATTCCATGAATTCCTATCATTTAAGTTATTTTCAAGTTACCAAAATTTGGAGAGACTGTTTTAGATGGATTTCGAAAACATAATTATTCCTAGAGTTTACCAAAAAGCTCTTATCTCAGTTACATTTACTTAAAAGTTTAATATTATTTTCCTTGTTGACAATTTTTATAATAGAAACAATATGCACTTACTGACTTGCAGTAACCCTAGGTACAATAAAAGTTTTATAGTTAATGTTGAGGACTCTAAATACAGGTCTGTATTAATTAAACCCACAAGCTTAAGCTAGCTCTAATACCAGATATTAATTCAATACTGAATATTTCCCAGGTCACGTGAACCTGAAATGTATTCTGACAAGTTTCTTTTATATTTCTGGAATGGGCTCAATTTCCTTTAAGCCAATTAATTACAGTTCATTTACATAAAGACAGCTGCCAGAACCAGAGATCTCACAGTTTTCCTGCCTGAGTTTAAAAAGGCCTTTTTTTTTCCCCAGTCTTGGGGACTACAGATGGTTCAGATAGTTCCTGACAGCCAGGGCAGAACAGTTACATTGGAAATGCAAGCTCCTCTTTTGTTGTTGCTCTTCTTTAAAGTCCTACTAAGTAACCCAAGGCTGGAGTCTCGGGCAATGTGGGCTGTTTGCATTTCAAGGCTGAAGTGCTCCGTTGTGCCCACAGTATCAGCAGAGACTTGCAGGAGCAGTTGGACAGACAAAACTACCCACAGAATGGGAGAAAATATTTGCAAATGAAGCAAGTGACAAAGGATTAATCTCCAAAATTTATAAGCAGCTCATGCAGCTCAATAACAGAAAAACAAACAACCCAATCCAAAAATGGGCAGAAGACCTAAATAGACATTTCTCCAAAGAAGATATACAGACTGCCAACAAACACATGAAAGAATGCTCAACATCGTTAATCATTAGAGAAATGCAAATCAAAACTACAGTGAGATATCATTTCATACCAGTCAGAATGGCCATCATCAAAAAATCTAGAAACAATAAATGCTGGAGAGGGTGTGGAGAAAAGGGAACCCTCTTGCACTGCTGGTGGGAATGTGAATTGGTACAGCCACTATGGAGAACAGTATGGAGGTTCCTTAAAATACTACAAATAGAACTACCATATGACCCAGCAGTCCCACTACTGGGGATATACCCTGAGAAAATCATTAATTCAAAAAGAGTCATGTACCAAAATGTTCACTACAGCTCTATTTACAATAGCCCGGAGATGGAAACAACCTAAGTGTCCATCATCGGATGAATGGATAAAGAAGATGCGGCACATATATGCAATGGAATATTACTCAGCCATAAAAAGAAACAAAATTGAGCTATTTGTAATGAGGTGGATGGATCTAGAGTCTGTCATACAGAGTGAAGTAAGTCAGAAAGAGAAAGACAAATCCCATATGCTAACACATATATATGGAATTTAAGAAAAAAAAAATGTCATGAAGAACCTAGGGGTAAGACAGGAATAAAGACACAGACCTACTAGAGAATGGACTTGAGGATATGGGGAGTGGGAAGGGTAAGCTGTGACAAAGCGAGAGAGTGGCATGGACATATATATACACTACCAAACGTAAAATAGCTAGCTAGTGGGAAGCAGCCGCATAGCACAGGGAGATCAGCTCGGTGCTTTGTGACCACCTAGTGGGGTGGGATAGGGAGGGTGGGAGGGAGGGAGACGCAAGAGGGAGGAGATATGGGAACATATGTATATGTATAACTGATTCACTTTGTTATAAAGCAGAAACTAACACACCATTGTAAGGCAATTATACTCCAATAAAGATGTAAAAACAAAGCTATGAAAGAAAAATCCTTTTAAATTCAGTGTCTCAACATGTACCAAGGACAGAAACTTAAAGACACCAACAAGGAGTCCTCAGAGTGAAA
Organism: Tursiops truncatus; assembly: GCF_011762595.2. Classification (NCBI taxonomy): domain Eukaryota; kingdom Metazoa; phylum Chordata; class Mammalia; order Artiodactyla; family Delphinidae; genus Tursiops; species Tursiops truncatus. The sequence continues at coordinate 13,077,809 of NC_047034.1, read as the reverse complement.
GAGAGAGGAGTATGGGGTGAGGACCAAGGGAGAGGTAAAGGGAGTGGGGACAGAAAAGATTGAAAAAGAGAAAGACACAATGAGAGAGATTGCCATTTCAATCCATCCCCTGCAGGTGTCTGTTCAGGCATGAAACCCGCACGCTTCCAGAAAGGGCCAGTGAAGGAGGGCGCACCCTGTCTACTGCCCATCGGGGTGATCAAGCCTGGAAACCAGCCAGTTGTTCGTCATCTGTGGGATTCTAACCCACAGTTGGGACTCCCACCCATGCTTACACCAGTGTATAGAAATACGTTGCTTCAGCTCACTCCCAGTGGGACTTCCGTTGGCAGCAGGAAAATAAAGTTGAGTATATTGGTATGATTGGACTTGCAGTCACTACACAATATGAGGTTTGAACCTCTATCACTCTCAGAAATCTCCCATCAGGGAGAGCCCACTGGACCGAGATCTACACGTGGTATGAAGCAAGCCTTTCCCACCTCTATCACCTGTCAAGGTGAGTCATTGCCGGCCAGAGGGAGCAGGTCTCACAAGGTGAGAGGAGTGATGCTATAGCTGCCTGACGTTCACTCTCTTGGAAGGATAGGACAGAAGTAGGAGAAGACAGAGAGAGGAGAAGTAAAGAGATACAAGGAGAGGGAAAGTGTTGCCTGAATGAAGGTACTGAGTCCCTCAGGGGCCAGGAGGGCAGACTTATCAAATATGGTGATGCTGAAACAAGAGGTTCAGGTAGCCACTTGTCGCCCATGGAGAAGCTGCATTCAGTGGTCACAGAGGTGCCCAGGTCCTCTCCCGGGAAGGGATCAATGTCCCTTCATGGTTGCTACAAAGTATATAACCAACCAGGGTTCTTGGCCTCCTTAATCAATAGAAATTGATAAGAAGCCAGACAAGAAATTCAGGCAAGGCTTTACTGGGGCCCCTGCTGCAGCATGAAGGAGCAAAAACAAGTAACACGTTCTCTTGCTTCTGGGGGGGGGGCAAGCTGGTCCCTTATATGGGGTGAGGATAGGTGTGGGTCCAAGGGTCAAGCTCGAGGGGTGGCTTAGGTGTTCTGCCTACCACCTTGGTGGTGCTGTGTTCAGGGTGCATGTGTAGTACCCTGCTTTTGCTTCCAGCTCCTCAGAAGTGGCAGTTGGGTTTTTGGTCTTTTTGTATCTTGTTCATAATTTGCCCCAACTGCACATTCAGGCAGTTATTTTTAGTCCCTTATAGTTTCCTTGTATTTTGTTGCTGGGGGAGAGATCTGTCCATGTGCAAGCACTGCAGCAAAGGGTCTCAGGTCCCAGCCTGCCTCAGTTCTGAGAAAGAGAACAAACATTAACAAAAAGGCAGAAGCAAGTTTATGTTCACTTCAAAACTGTATGTTTTAAAACAAAATACTGCAGTGTGTTTTCACCAGGGAGCACTTGTGTTCCCTATTTCATTTAAGTAATGAAGAGAAGAGTTGCCATCTGGCCATTTCAAATGTATGGAGTTTGTGCTTCTATATATAAATGACAGCATATGGAAAAGGAGGCTTGCAATTTAGTACATATTCCTAGAAAAACTTAATTTATTCTTTTCAAAATGTGTACTATCTGCCTCAACTAACACATTACCTCTAACTTCTAAAAAAATTAAGGGGAATATGAAGTCATTTTCCCCTCAATAGTTCGGGAATATACTTTTCAAAATTTACCTTATTAGATAGTTTCTTTTTAAAATAATGAAATATGTATGTATTTGTAACCTCTCCTGCCCAAGACCTACTGATATTAAATTACAATTTTGAAAAGTATTATTATAGGAGTATAAAGAGAATAGTAGAAGCAAGTTTTCAACAGATTTTTAAAAGCAGAGACAGAGGTGGGGAAAATGATTTAATAGGGCAAAAGAAGCAACAACTAAAATACAGGAAGAGAGAATGTTGAGAGTACAGACCATTCCCCCTGCAGAAACCTAAAAAACAAACAAACAAACAAAAAACCTTGACCTTAGAACTGATAGGCAGGATAAGGCAAAAAACTGGAGAATACATTGAAATGTATGGAACAGCCATTTCCCCTTTCAACTCCACACACAGGTCCCTATACACAGGCCAAATAATAGGGATTTATTCTTTAGAGGAATCAGATTGGAGGGAGAAAGTTTGAAAACCTGAAGAGTCAGATCTTCCTTCTCACCCCAGATATAGAACACTTATATCCTTCTTAGTCTGCCAAGCAAACTCCACACCTCAATAAGCAAATTTGAAAAAAAAAAAAAACAGGTATAACGTAACAAACAATGGAAAAAATGTTAAGCCCTCAATGTAACACAAAATTACATTCATTAAAAAAGCAATGGCAAAATATTGTACCAAAGGGCCTATAACTGTAAAAGAAATAAACTCCTTTACATTATAAGCATGGTAGCTAATTTCTAGAACATAAAAACTAGGTTAGAAAATGCACAGGGAACTATACTCAACATTTTGTAATAACTTATAAGGGAAAAGAATCTAAAAAGAGTATGTATATGTATTCTTATATATATTCAGTTATATAAATATATATGTAAATATATATATATAACTGAATCACTTTGCTGTACACCTGAAACTAACACATTATAAATCAACTATACTTCAGTTTAAAAAAAAGGAAAATAGAATAATAAAATCACAGAAACTGAAAAAGTAAAATAAATTGAAATTATTAGGAAAAATATTCAAAGCATTAATCTGGAGGATCCAACATTTCTCTTCTAGCAATTTCAGATAGAGGAAGTGCTGGGGAAAGCTTTTTAAACAAAATAATACAAGATTTTAGATTATTCCTGAATGATAGTGTTTCCAGATTAAAAGTATTTATCAAATGCCCAGGAGAGTGAATTAAAGGAGACCTACTTAGTGTAAGGACACACTATTCCATAATTCAGAATGTGATAGATAATAGTCAAGAGGGAGAAAGTCAGAAACAATAATTACAAATATATATTAGTGAAAATCAAAATGATATTAGCCTTTTTCTCAACAATACTGAAAAGTAAAAACAATTAGAAAAATATCATTAAGGAAATGCATTTCAATCTAGAATTCCATTTCTATCCAGACTACCAATCCAGTGTGAGGAGAAAATGATACAAAACGACTAGAACAATTATTCCCTTATACTTCATCTCCAGGGAAACTACTGGAGAATGTCAGACCAACACTGAACTAGGGCTTTATTCTGGGTAACGCCACTTCCTGCTCTCTGAAAAGCTTTAATTTGATGCTTTCTTTTTCTCTGTCCAACTGTTTCTCATACTGCACCAATACTTATTGTAAAATGCCTTGACTCCATAGACAAATTTGATTCAGAGACTGTGTCCCCAGGATTGTTCAGTAAAGAAAGTGCTTGGATCAACCATCTGGTGAAATTCTTTACTCTTGGTGGGTGTCAGAGTCATATATTCACAGTGGACATGCATCAAATTAAAAAGAAAAAGTGCCACTTACATAATCCAAGTACCCTTACCCTGATTCCATGATCACTGGAAAGTCTTCTGACAAAAATGTAGCTTTGTCTATGACTTGCAGAAACGTGGATATTGCAGTCAGATTTATAATAATATATTTCTTAATAAGTTAATAAAATTGAAGTACTTGTCTGTAAAAATATACGTGAATAAAGATAAACTGTCATGAACCAGTGATAATTTATTCCAACTATTATTTTCTCAATTTTTACTTAAAATTTTTTCAAATAAATGGTTTAAACTCATTGGATTTACATTTTTATCATCCACTATTCACTAACTCCATAGGGTGTATCAATACATATACATTAGTTTGAGTAGGTTTCTTTTAGAGATCTAAATTAGCTTGTAGAGTCAAATATACCCATTCCTTTTTTTTTTTTTTTTTTTTTTTTTTCGGTATGGGGGCCTCTCACTGCTGTGGCCTCTCCCGTTGCGGAGCACAGGCTCCGGACGCACAGGCTCAGCGGCCATGGCTCACGGGCCTAGCCGCTCCGCGGCATGTGGGATCTTCCCGGACCGGGGCACGAACCCGCGTCCCCTGCATCGGCAGGCGGACTCTCAACCACTGCGCCACCAGGGAAGCCCTACCCATTCCTTTTTTAAAGTAAGTTTCAGGGGTACAGCATTAAAAGTCAACATCTGTATACACTACAAAGTAATCACCATCACAAGTCTAGTTACCATCTACCATCATACATTTTACCCCCTTCACCCATTTTGCTCAGTCCCAACCCTCTTCCCTCTGGTGATCACTAATTTGTTCTCTGTATCTATGAATTTGTTTTGTTTGTTCACTTGTTTTGTTTTTGTTTTTTTAATTTCACATGAGTGAAATCATATGGTGTTTTTCTTTCTCTGACTTACTTCATTTGCATATAGCCACAAGATCCATCCATGTTGTTCAAAATCGCAGAATTTTACTCTTGTTATGGCTGACTAGTATTCCTTTGTATATTTTAACCACATTTTCTTTAACCATTCATCCATAGGTGGATGCTTAGGTTTTTTCCGTATCTTGGCTATTCTAAATAATGCTGCAATGGACATAAGGGTGGATATATCTTTTCAAATTAGTGGGGGTTTTTTTGTATTTTTCAGATAAATACCCAGAAGTGAAATAGCTGGGTCATATGGTAGACCTGAATGTAAGACCTGAAGTCATAAAATTCCTAGAAGAAAACATAGGTGTTACCTCATTAACATTGGTCTTAGCAATGTTTTGTGGATCTGATTCCAAAGGCAAGGGAAATAAAAGCAAAAATATCAAACTAAAAAGCTTCTGTACAGCAAAGGAAACCAGTATCAAAATGAAAAGTCAACCTACTGAATGGGAGAAGATATTTCCAGATCATATATTCGATAAAGGGTTAATATCCAAAGTATATAGAGAACTCAAAGTCAACAACAACAACAAAACAACCCACTTAAAACATGGGCAGATGGTCTGAATAGACATTTTTTCCAAAGAAAATATACAGATGATCAACAGGCATGTGAAAATATTTTCAATATCACTAATTATTAGGGAAATGCAAATCAGAACCACAGTGAGATATCACCTCATACCTGTTAGAATGGTTATCATCAAAAAAAAGAAATAACAAATGTTGGTGAGGATGTGAGGAAAAGGGAATGCTGGTACACTTTTGGTGGGAATGTAAATTGGTACAGCCACTATGGAAAACAGTATGGAGTTTCCTCAAAAAATTAAGAATAGAACTACTGGGAGGTGAATCAAGATGGAAGAGTAGTAGGATGTGAAACTCACCTCCTTGCACAAATATATCAAAAATACATCTACATGTGGAATGATTCTTACAGAATATCTACTGAACACTGGCAGAAGATCTCAGACTTCTGAAAGGGCAAGAAAATCTCCATGTAACTGAGTAGAACAAAAGAAAAGAGAGAAAGAAATTGGGACAGGACTGGTGCCCTTGGGAAAGAGCTGTGAAAGGAAAGGTTCCCTCAAAGCCCCCTTACCAGCACGGAGGTCAGCCAAGATAAGGGGGAGCTTCAGAGCCTCAGAGGAGAGTGCAGCAACCAGTTTGTGGCAGCCAGAACAGAGAGAAACCTGCAGAGATGGTCAGTGCCACCACCCTGTGCTCCCCAGCCTGAGACATGTGTCCACTGGAACAGGTGGGGTCTGGGTGCTGAAGCTCAGGCTTTGGAGATCAGACCCAGGGAGAGGACTGGGGTTGCTGGGGGAAACAGCCTGAAGGGGGTAGAGTCTAGTGCAACCACAACGCAGGGTGTATGGGGAGGAAGCCTGGCTGGCCTCAGAGGCCAGGCACCATTGTTTGGAGGGTGTGGAGGGGAGGGGCAGGACCTGCCACTGCAGCCGTTTTTCCTCTGCGTACTCTCAGGCAACAGGACACCACCCACGCGAGCTTCTGGAGCAGGTGCCAGCTGCCGCTGTGAACTCCAGGAGCAGTTGCAAGCCACTGCTGCTGCTCTTCTGAGATCCAGGCTCCAGGAGCGGTCGAGAGCCACCCTTGCAGGCTCCAGGAGTGGTCGTGAGCTGCCTCCACTGCTATCGCAGGCTCCAGGGGTGCACACGAGCTGCCACTGCCACAGAGAGCCCTGGGAGAGGGCACCAGCTGCCACATCTGCACACCCTCTCTCTACCAAGGGGATAATGGCCAGTACACACTGAGGAAAGAGGCAGCAGGCATCCATACTAAAAACAGCACTTGCAACAAAAATATTAAACCCACACATGCTACACAAGGATGCTGCCACATATAGCCCTCAAAAACCACAGTAGATAATTGTTTCTCCTAAACTCACAGAGTAAGGGAAATATAAGTAAAATGAAAAAGCAAGGGAACCACTCCCAGTTAAAAGACCAGGAGAATTCCCCTGAAAGAACAAACAATGAAACAGACCTCTTCAGTCTAATAGGCACTAATTTCAAAAAGAAGATAATGAAAATACTGAAGGAATTAAGAAAGGCTATCAGCAGAAATGCAAAGTACTGTAAAAAGGAACTAGAAATTATTAAGAGGAGACAAGACAAATTAGAAAATCCATTTGCCAAGATGAAAGCTGAGCTAAACGCAATGAATAGCAGAATGAATAATGCAGAAGAATGAATAAGTGATCTGGAAGATAGAATAATGGAAATCACCCAATCAGAACAGCAGACAGAAAATCAAATGAAAAAAAATATGAAAGCAATATAAGAGATTTGTGGGATAACATAAAGCATGCCAATCTACACAACAAAAGGATCGCAGAAGGGGAAGAAAGAGAAAAGGGGATCAAAAATGTATTTGAAGAAATTATGGCTGAAAACTTCCCAAAACTGAAGAAGGAAACAGAAATCCAGGTACAGGAAGCACAGAAGGTACCAAATAAGGTGAACCCCAAACAGACCTACACCAAAACATATTATAATTAAAATGGCAAAAGTTAAAGAGGATTCTGAAGGCAGCAAGAAAGAGCTAATTACAAGGGAACCTCCATAAGAATATCAGCTGATTTCTCTACAGAAACATTACAGGCCAGAAGAGAATGGCAAGATATATTCAGATTCTAAAAGGGGAAAACATGCAACCTAGAATATTCTACACAGCAAGATTATCATTTAGAATAGAAGGAGAGAGAAAGAATTTCCCAGACAAGCAAAAACTAAAAAATTAGAGCAATACTAAAACTATCCTAAAAGAAATATTGAAAGATCTCTAAACAGAAATGAACCAAGAATCTATAGGAAAGAGAAAATCATAATTGGAAAGTAAATCACTTAAATAAGCCAGTACACAGATTTTTTCAAAAAACCAAAACATTTTTGTGAAAATGATGATAACCACGATGAACAACAAAATAATAAACATTAAGATGTGAAAGAAGACATCAAAATCATAAAATGTGGGGGAGGAGAGCAAGCAGACATAGATTATTATTATTATTTAGAATGTGTTTAACCCTGTATGACTATCAGTCTAAAGCAAGTAGATATAGGAAGGGGTTAACATACTTGATAAACAGGGTAACCACAAATCAAAAACATAAGATTCACAAAAAACAAAAAGAAAACACAAGCATAAAATAAAAGGAAATCATCAAACCATAAAATGAAAAACAGGTATAAAGAAGAAACACAGAATCAACTGGAAAATAAGGTTTAAAATGGCAATAAATACATGTCTATCAATAATTACCTTAAATGTCAATAGACTAAATGCTCCAATCAAAAGACACAGAGTGGCGGATTGGATAAAAAAAATACAAGAGCCTATAATATGCTACCTACAGAGACCCACTTTAGGGCAGAAGACACATATAGATTGAAAGTGAGGGGATGTAAAAAGATATTTCATGCAAATGGAAATGACAAGAAAGCAGGGGATCGCAATACTCAGACAAAATAGACTTTAAAACAAAAGCCATAAAGAAAAGAACACTATATAATGATAAAAGGATCAATACAAGAAGATGATTTTACACTTGTCAATATATATGCACCTAATATAGGAGCACGCAAATACATAAAACAAATGCTAATAGACAAAAAGGGAGAAATTGACAGGAATACAGTAATAGTAGGGGAGCTTAACACCCCACTCACATCAATGGAGAGAATTTCTAGACAGAAAATCAATAAGGCAATAGAGATTCTAAATGATAAAATAGAACAGTTAGACTTAATTGATATTTTCAGGATGTTACATCCAAAAAACCAGAATATACATTCAAGTCCACGTGGAACATTCTCTAAGATTGACCACATACCAGGGCACAAAGCAAGACTCAAATTTAAGAGTATAGAAGTTGTCTCAGCAGAGTCAAGATGGCAGCATGGAAAGATGCAGAGTTTGCGTCTCCTCACAACTAGGCCATCTACCAGATGCTGGAGGGGGACCTTGATGCCCAGTAGACGGGAGGAACCCCCAAGCAACCGGGTAGGAAATGGGGGGACTGAGGGGGGAGGAGAAGTGGAGGATGGACATGACCAGCACCACTGAGGGGTGGCTGGGAGGCAGGTAGGGGTTCCTCTGCCCAATCGGCCCAGGAAGCCAGGCTGGGTCCTACACTCTCAGATGCCCCCTCCGGGCCACGTTGGTCCTAGGCTTGTAGGAGGCAGGGAGGAGGGGGGAAGGAGAGTAGAGGTGGATGGTGGGAGGGGAACCCACTAGGACCCCATGATTGGGGAAGGTGCGGAGGGCTTTGCTCCTCCACCTCGGGCCTGGGAAGCCTACTGGGCTGCCAGGTCAGGTCCCCCACCCTCCAAAGCCCCCTCTGGGCCCCATGGATCCTGGGGGTGTAGGTGGGAAGCTGGGGAAGAACAGGAGAGGCAGGTGGGAGGGGCCCACTAGGAGAGGAGGAGCTGGAGAGGATCAGAGGGCATTTGCCCCTGCCCTCTGAGACCAGAGGCATGCCTGGGCCCCTTCGGTTCCATTGAACCTAAGCCCCACCCCCCACCCCCTCAGGGCCTTTTCCAGTCCCGTGGGTCCTAAGCATAGGCCCCACCCGCCACCTAAACCCCACCCCTGCTTAAGCCCTGACCCCCACAGCCAAGGCCTTTTCCACCTTTTTTTCCTCCTCTTTTTTACTATTGTGGTTCTATCTTCCAGTTGTTGTTTCATGTATATTTTTCCTTTTATATCTTTTCTAACATATGTGTTAGTTTAAAAGTCTGATTTTATTTTTTACTCTTTGTTATTCTGCTTTTTGTCTTTTTTTCTTTCTTTTTTGCCACCTCGTGTGGCTTGTGGGATCTTCGTTCATGAGCTGGGGGTTGGGCCGAAGCTCCTGCAGTGGGAGTTCTGAGTCAGAACCACTGGATTAACAGAGAACCTCAGAACTCAGGGAATATTCATCATAGTGAGGTCTCCCAGAGGTCCTCATCTAGGCACCAAGACCCTGCCCTACCCAACAGCCTACAGACTCCAGTGATGGAAGCCTCAAGCCAAACACCCAGTAAGGCAAGAACAAAATCCTACCCATCAAAAATAAGGAAAAAAAAAAGACAACAAAAAAATATGTCACAGATGAAGGAGCAAGGTAAAAACCTGCAAGACCAAATAAATGAAGAGGAAATAAGCAATCTACCTGAAAAAGAAGTCAGAGTAATGATAGTAAAGATGATCCATAATCTCAGAAGTAGAATGGAGGCACAGAATGAGAAAATACAAGAAATGTTTAACAAAGATCTAGAAGAACTAAAGAACAAACAAACAGAGATGAACAACACAATAACTGAAATTTAATATACTCTAGAAGGAATCAAAAACAGAATAACTGAGGCAGAAGAATGAATAAGTGAGCTGGAAGACAAAATGGTGGAAATAACTGATGAGGAGCAGAATAAAGAAAAAAGAATAAAAAGAATTGAAGTCAATCTCAGAGACCTCTGGGACAACACTAAACGCACCAACATTTGAATTATACGGGTCCCAGAAGAATAGGAGAAAAAGAAAGGGTCTGAGAAACTATTTCAAGAGATTACAGTGGAAAAGTTCCCTAATACGGTAAAGGAAATAGTCACCCAAGTCCAGGAAGTGAAGAGAATCCCATACAGGATAAACCACAGGGGAAACACACCAAGACACATATTAATCAAACTAACAACGATTAAGTTCAAAGAAAAATATCAAAGCAGCAAGGGAAAAGCAAACAATAACACACAAAGGAATCGCCATAAGGTTATCAGTTGATTTTTCAGCAGAAACTCTGCAGGCCAGAAGGGAATGGCAGGATTTACTTAAAGTGATGAAAGAGAAAAACCTACAACCAAGATTACTTTACAAGCAAGGATCTCATTCAGATTCAATGGAGAAATCAAAAACCTTTCAAACAAGCATAAGCTAAGAGAATTCAATACTACTTAACCAGCTTTACAACAAATGCTAAAGGAACTTCTCTAGGTTGGAAACACAAGAGAAGAAAAAGACCCACAAAAACAAACCCCAAACAATTAAGCAAATGTTAATAGGAACACACACATCAATAATTACTTTGAATGTCAATGGATTAAATGCCCCAACCAAAAGACACAGACTGGCTGAATGGATACAAAAACAAGACCCATATATATGCTGTCTACAAGAGACCCACTTCAGACCTAGGGACACACCCAGACTGAAAGTGATGGGATGGAAAAAAGCATTCCATGCAAAATGAAATCAAAAGAATGCTGGAGTAGCAATACTTGTATCAGATAAAATAGACTTTAAAATAAAGAAGGTTACAAGAGAAAGGAAGGACACTACATAATGATGAAGGGATCAATCCAAGAAGAAGATATAACAATCATAAATGTTTATCCACCCAACATAGGAGCACCTCAATATATAAGGCAAATACTAACAACCATGAAAGGGGAAATTGACAGTAACACAATAATACTAGGGGACTTTAACACCCCACTTACACCAATGGACAGATCATTGAAACAGAAAGTAAATAAGGAAACATAAGCTTTAAATGATACAAAAGACCAGAGAGATTTGATATTTATAGGACATTCCATCCGTAAACAGCACATTACACTTTCTTCTCAAGTGTACATGGAACATTCTCCAGGATAGATCATATCTTGGGTCACAAATCAAGCCTCGGGAAATTTAAGAAAATTAAGATCATACCAAGCATCTTTTCTGACCACAATGCTATGAGATTAGAAATCAATTACAGGAAGAAAAAAAAAAACTGTAAAAAACACAAATACATGGAGGCTAAACAGTGCACTACTAAATAACCAAGAGATCACTGAAGAAATCAAAGAAAAAATTTAAAAAAATACATAGAAACAAATGACAATGAAAACACAACAACCCAAAATCTATGGGATGAAGCAAAAGCAGTTCTAAGAAGAAAATTTATAGCAATTCAATCTCATCTCAAGAAACAAAAATCTCAAATAAACAACCTAACACTACATGTAAAGCAACTAGAGAAAGAAGAACAAAGAAAACCAACAGTAGAAGGAAAAAAATCAGAAAGATCAGAGCATAAATAAATGAAATAGAAACAAAGAAAACAATAGCAAAGATCAATAAAACTAAGTTGGTTTCTTCAGAAGATAAACAAAATTGATAAACCCTAGGCCAGACTAATCAAGAAAAAAAGGGAGAGGACGCAAATCAATAAAATTAGAAATGAAAAAGGAGAAATCACAACTGACACTGCATAAGTGCAATGGGTTATAAGAGACTACTACAAACAACTATATGCCAATAAAATGGACAACCATGAAGAAATGGACAAAATCTTGGAAAGGTAAAATTTTCCAAGACTGAACCAGGAAGAATTAGAAAATATAAACAGACCTATCACAAGTAATGAAATTGAAACTGTAAAAATCGTCCAGCAAACAGGAGTCCAGGACCACATGGCTTCACAGGTGAATTCTATCAAAATTTAGAGAAGAGTTAACACCAATCCTTCTCAAACTCTTGCAAAAAATTGCAGAGGGAGGAACACTCCCAAATTCGTTCTACAAAGCCACCATCACTCTGATACCAAAACCAGAAAAAGATATCACAAAAAAGAAAATTATAGACCAATATCACTGATGAACATGGATTCAAAAATCCTGAACAAATACTAGCAAACAGAATCCAACAACATATTAAAAGGATCATATCACCATGATCAAGTGGGATTTATCCCAGGGATTCAAGGATTCTCCAGTATATGCAAATCAATGTGATATACCATATTAACAAATTAAGGAATAAAAACCGTATGATCATCTCAATAGATGCAGAAAAAGCGTTTGACAAAATTCAACATCCATTTATGGTAAAAAACTCTCCAGAAAATGGGCATAGAGGGAACCTACGTCAACATAATAAAGGCCATACATGACAAACCCAAAGCAAACATCATACACAATGGTGAAAAACGGAAAGCTAATCTTTCCACTAAGATTAGGAATAAGACAAGGATGTCCACTCTTGCCACTCTTATTCAACATAGTTTTGGAAGTCCTAGCCACAGCAATCAGAGAAGAAAAAGAGATAAAAGGAAGCCAAATTGGCAAAGAAGAAGTAAACTGTCAGTGTTTGCAGATGACATGATACTATAACACAGAAAATCCTAAAGATGCAACCAGGAAACTACTAGAATTAATCAATGAATATGGTAAGGTTGCAGTATACAAAATAAATGCACAGAAATCTCTGGCATTCCCACACTTTTCGTTTTCCCATGCTGACAATGAAAAATCAGAAAGAGAAATTAAGCAAACAATCCCATTTACCATCACAACAAAAAGAATAAAATACTTATGAATAAACCTACCTAAGGAGGCAAAAGACTTCTACTCGGAAAACTATAAAACACTGATGAAAGAAATCAAAGATGATGTAAACAGATGGAGAGAAATATACCATGTTCTTGGATTGGAAGACTCAATATTGTGAAAATCACAATACTACCCAAAGCAATCTACAGATTGCATGCAATCACTATCAAACTACCAGTGGCATTATTCACAGAATTAGAACAAAAAATTTTACAATTCATATGAAAACACAAAAGACCCCGAATAGCCAAAGCCATGTTGAAAAAGAAAAATGGAGCTGGAGGAATCAGGCTCCCCTGACTTCAGACTATACTACAAAGCTACAGTAATCAAGACAGTATGGTACTGGCACCAAAAGAGAAATATAGATCAATGGAACAGGATAGAAATCCCAGAGATAAACCCATGCACATATGGTCACCTTATCTTTGACAAAGGAGGCAAGAATATACAATGGAGAAAAGACAGCCTCTTCAATAAGTGGTGCTGTGAAAAATGGACAGATACATGTAAAAGAATGAAATTAGGACACACCCTAACACCATGCACAAAAACAAACTCAAAATGGAGTTAAGACCTAAATGTAAGACCAGACACTATAAAACTCTTAGAGGAAAACATAGGGAAAACACTGTTTGACATAAACCACAGCAAGATCCTTTTTGACCCACCTCCTAGAGAAATGGAAATAAAAACAAAAATAAACAAATGTGATCTAATGAAACTTAAAAGCTTTTGCACAGCAAAGAAAACCGTAAGCAAGATGGAAAAAACAACACTCAGAATGGGAGAAAATATTTTCAAATGAAGCAACGGACAATGGATTAATCTCCAAAATATACAAACAGCTCATGGAGCTCAATGTCAAAAGCACAAACAACCCAATTAAAAAGAGTGTAAGACCTAAGTAGACATTTCACCAAAGAAGACATACAGATGGCCATGAGGCACAGGAAAAGATGATCAATATCACTAATTATTAGAAAAATGCAAATCAAAACTACAATGAGGTATCACCTCACAATGATCAGAATGGCCATTATCAAAAAAATCAACAAACAGTAAATGCCGGAGAGGGTTTGATGCAAAGGGAACCCTCCTACACTGTTGGTGGGAATGTAAATTGATACAGCCACTATGGAGAACAGTATGGAGGTTCCTTAAAAAACTAAAAATAGAACTACCATATGACGCAGCAGTCCAACTAGTGGGCATATACCCTGAGAAAACCATAATTCAAAAGGAGACATGTACCACAATGTTCGTTTCAGCCCTATTTACAATAGCTAGGACATGGAAGAAACCTTAATGTCCATCAACAGATGAATGGATAAAGAAGATGCGGCACGTATATACAATGGAATATTACCCAGCCATAAAAAGAAACAATATTGAGTTATTTGTAGTGAGGTGGATGGACACCTAGAGTCTGTCATACAGTGAAGTAAGTCAGAAAGAGAAAAATAAATACCGTATTATAACACATACATATGGAATCTAAAAAAAATGGTACTGATGAACTAGTGGCAGCACAGGAATAAACATACAGACAGAGAGAATGGATTTGAGGACGTGGGGTTGGGGAGGGGAAGCTGGGGCAATATGAGAGTAGCATTGACATCCATACACTATCAAATATAAAATAGATAGATAGTGGGAAGCAGTAGCATAGCACAGAGATATCAGCTCAGTGCTTTGTGAAGACTGAAGGGTGGGATATGGAGGGTGGGAGGGAGGCTCAAGAGGGAGGGGATATGGGGATATATGTATGCATAAGGCTGATTCACTCTGTTGTACAACAGAAACTAACATAGCATTGTGAAGCAATTATACTCCAATAAAAATGTATTAAAAAAATTGTCTCCAGCATCTTTTCTGAACAGAATGGCATGAAACTAGAAACCAACCACAGAAAAAGAAATGAGGAAAAAAAAATTACATAGAGACTAAACAACATGCTACTAAAAAAACCAATGGGTTAACATTGAAATCAAAGAGGAAATTTAAACATACCTTGAGACAAATGACAATGAAAACACAACCATATAAAATCTATACGATGCAGCAAAAGCAGTTCTTAGAGGGAATTTCATAGTGATACAGGCCTTCCTCTGAAAACAAGAAAAATCTCAAATAAATCACCTAAACTACCACTTAAAAAATTAAAGAAAACATACAAAACCTGAATTCAGCAGAAGGAAGGAAATACTAAAGGTCAGAGAGGAAACAGAGATTTAAAAAACAGTATAAAAAATCAATAAGACCTAGAGCTGGTTCTCTGAAAGGGTAAACAAAATTGACAAACTTATGGCCAGTCTCACCAAGAAGAGAAGAGAGAGGACCCAAGTAAACAAAATAAGAAATGAAAAAGCAGACTTAACAACTGATTCTGCAGAAATACAAAACACTATATGGGAGTACTATGAACAATTATATGCCAACAAATTTGACGACCTAGAAGAAATGGAAAAGTTTCTAGAAACACACAGCCCACCAAAATTGAATCAAGAAGAAATAGATAATTTGAACAAAGCACTAGAAGTGCAATAGAATCTGTAATAAACAAAAAACAAAAGAAAACAAAAAAAAAAAACTCTCTTTACAAACAAAAGTCCAGGACCAGATGGCTTCACAGGCGAATTCTACCAAACATACAAAGAAGAAATTTTACCGACCCTTTTCAAACTCCTCCAAAAGATTGAAGAGGAGGGAACATCCCCAAAGACATTCTATGAGGCCACCATCAGCCTGGTATGAAAACCAGAGAAAGATACCACCAAAAAAGAAAATTACAGGCCAATATAGATATAGATGCAAAAATTCTCAAAAAAATATTAGCCAACCGAATCTTACAACACATGAAGAATATCTTACACCACGACCAGTTTGATTCATCCCAAGTTCACAAGGATGGTTCAACATAAGCAAGTCAATGTGACACACCATATCAACAAAAGACAAAAACACATGATCATCTCAATATATGCAAAAAAAGCATTTGACAAAATCCAACACCCATTCATGATAAAAACTCTTACCAAGGTGGGTATAGAGGAAACATATCTCAACATAATAAAAGCTATTTACGACAAACACAGAGCCAATGTAATAATAGTGAAAAGCTGAAAGCCTTCCCACTAAGATCTGGAACAAGAAAGAATGGCCACTCTCACCTCTTCTATTCAACATAGTATTGGATGTCCTAGCCACAGCAGTCAGACAGGAAAAAGAAATAAAAGGTATCCAAATTGGAAGGGAAGAGGTAAAATTGTCATTATGCCGATGACATGATACTATATACAGAAAACCCTAAGGACTCCACACAAAAATGCCTAGAACTGATAAACAAATTCAGCAAGGTAGGAGGATAGAAAATTAAAATACAGAATTCAGTTGCATTTCTTTACACTAACAATGAAATATTAGAAAGTAAAAAAAAAAAAAAAAAAAAAAACCTTTTAAAATCTCACCTCCCAAAATAAAATACTTAGGAATAAACCTGACCAAGGAAATGAAAGACTTATACATGGAGAACTATAAAACATTAATAAAGTAAATTGAAGGTGATTCAAAGAAATGGAAAGGTATCCCATGCTCTTGGATTGGAAGAATTAATATTGTTAAAATTGCCATACTACCCAAAGCAATCTACAGGTTTATTGTGATCCCTGTCAAATTTCCTATGACATTTTTCACAGAACTAGAACAAATAATCCTAAAATGTATATGGATCCATAAAAGACCCAGAGTTGCCAAAGAAATCCTGAGGAAAAAAGAACAAAGCAGGAGGCATAACCCTCCCAGACTTCAAACAATACTACAAAGCTACAATAATCAAACCAGCATGGTATTGGCACAAACACAGACATATGGATCAATGGAAGAGAATAGAGAGCCCAGAAATCAACCTACACACCTATGGTCAATTAATCTTCAACAAAGTATTCAAGAATAAAAAAGACAGTCTCTTCAGCAAGGGGTGTTGAGAAAGTTGGATAGCTGCATGTAAATCATTGAAACTAGAACACACCCTCTCACCATACACAAAAATAAACTCAAAATGTTTTAAAGACTTAAACATAAGACATGACACCATAAAACTTGTAGAAGAGAGCATTGACAAAACATTCTCTGACATAAATCACAGCAATGTTTTCTTAGGTCAGTCTCCCAAGGCAATAGAAATAAAAACAGAAATAAACAAATGGGACCTAATCAAACTTACAAGATTTTGGACAGCAAAGAAAACAAAAAGACAACCTACAGAATGGGAGAAAATATTTGCAAATGATGCAACCAAGAAGGGCTTAATTTCCAAAATATACAAACAGGTCATACAACTCAACAACAACAGAAAAACAAATAACCCAATCAAAAAATGGGCAGAAGACCTAAATATATATTTCTCCAAAGAAGACATACAGATGGCCAATAGGTACATGAAAAGATGCTCAACATGTCTAATTATTAGAGAAATGCAAATCAAAACTATGAGGGACCACCTTACACTGGTCAGAACGGCCATCATCAAAAAGTCTAGAAACAATAAATGTTGGTAAGGGTGTGGATAAAAGAGAACCCTCCTACACTATTAGGGGAATGTAATCTAGTGCAGCCACTGGGGAAAACAGTATGGAGATTCCTCAGAAAACTAAAAATAGAATTACCATATTATCTAGCAATCCCACTCTTGGGCATACATCCAGACAAAACTATAATTGAAAAAGATACATGCACCCCTATGTTCACAGCAGCACTATTCACAACAGCCAAGACATGGAAGCAACCTAAACGTCTATCAACAGATGAATGGATGAAGATGTTGTGGGCTTCCCTGGTGGTGTAGTGGTTGGGAATCTGCCTGCCAATGTAGGGGACACGGGTTCAATCCCTGGTCCTGGAGGATCCCACATGCCGTGGAGCAACTAAGCCCATGCATCACAACTGCTGAGCCTGCACTCTGGAGCCCGCAAGCCACAACTATTGAAGCCCATGCACTTAGAGCCCATGCTCCACAACAGGAGAAGCCACCGCAGTGAGAAGCCTGCGCACTGCAACGAAGAGTAGCCCCCACAAGCCGCAGCTAAACGAAGCCCACACACAGCAACTGAAGCAGCAAAAAAAAAAAAAAACAACAAAGATGTTGTACATATATACAATGGAATACTACTCAGCCATAAAAAATAATGAAATAATGCCACTGGCAACAACACTGATGCAAATAGAGATTATCATACTATGTGAAGTCAGAAAGAGAAAGACAAATACCATATGATACCACTTATATGTAGAATCTAAAGTATGACACAAATGAACCTGTCTACAAAACAGAAACAGACTTATGGACACAGAGAACAGACTGGTGGTTGCCAGGAGGGAGGGGGTTAGGGGAAGATGGAGTGGAAGGTTGGTGTTAGCAGATGTAAGTTGTTATATATAGAAGGAATAAGCAACAAGGTCCTACTGCATAGCACAGGGAACTATATTCAGTATCCTGTGATAAACCATAATGGAATATTAAAAGAAAATAATGTATATATACATATAACTAAATCACTTTGCAGTACAGCAGAAATTAATATGACATTGTAAATCAACTATACTTCAATAAACAAAAGAATAGAACTACCTCTTATTTTCAAATAATTTATATACAATGAAGTTTGGTATGCACAACAGGCCAAACGTTATCTAGTGTTTTGTTTTTACTATCTAAATTTGATCCTACCAGCAGCAACCCTCACTGTAGTTCTGACTTTCTGAGTCTCTTAACTTACACAGGTTCTTTGCAAAGCCTGAGAAGGGGCCCTAACACTGTGTTATATAATTACACATTTTGTTAAAGTTTGCAAAAGATATTTTATGACTGAAATTATACGGTATTTGTACTTTCTCTGTATGACTTATTTCACTTAGCATAATACCCTCGAGGTCTATCCATGTTGTCACAAATGGCAGATTTCATCTTTTTTATGGCTGAGTAGTATTTCATCTGCCATCTGCCAGTAGTAAAATTTTAAAAAAAGGTATTTTAATTGCCATCTGATAAGATTATTCTTTTTTCTAACATGAATTTTCATCCATCAAAGCTAACCTGTGTGTCTGGTGGCAACAGAGTGAACTGGACATCCTAGTGACCCAGATAAGGGTAAGCTGAGTTGGGGATACATTTAGTTTGCAGGGACTTCCTTATACAGATAAGTTGTTAGTTAACTATTCTGAAGTAGAAATGGTTTCCAGATATACTCGTCCTGCCTGCTGTACCAATTTATGCAGCATCGTGACAGGAAGACTATGGCACAGACACTGGGCTGAAGAGGTAGCCAGGGGGAAGCGTGAAAAACTGGATGGTGGTTTGTGGAAAATTATTCCAAATCTTATAGACCATATAAACACTTGATAATTCTTCCTGTATTTGACAATACCAATAATTTGAATATTACCAAGAGAAAATTATGAATTAAAAGAAAAACTAATTCATTGATAATAAAAAAATGGATAAACCATTTCAGAAGACTGAATTGCCTATTTTCCATATAAAATATCACAAAATCTTGATTATGCTATGAAATAGTAAAAATAAAATTAGGAGTATGGGATAAATAAGTTAAAAAAAATATATGAAACTAAACACTGAAGGAGAAATACTAGAGGTAAGTGAGGCAGTTAATTTTTTCAACTGTATTATCTTTCTGAGGTGTGTGATGAAATATTTATCAGATTTTCAAAATTTATAATTTGATGAGTTCTCATTATAAATACACATATTTTGTACTTAATTCTTAATTTATAGTTTTGTATTTTTCTTAAAAGAGGCCTCCAAATTTCTATAAGCTTAAGTCTCAGAAGATCTGGGCTCACCTCTGCCTACAAGTAAGTATAATTGTTATTATTATTACTATTATTATGTCTAGTTTAAGGATGAGAAGACTGAAGTCTTGGAGCTACAATGTAATTTCTCCCTCTTCACAGAGCAAGTGGTAGAACTAGGACTCAAACCAAGGTCTGTCTGAATACATGGTCTATCTCAATGTTTACAAAATGATGCCTCTCAAAATATTTGTGAGTCAGTCACACTGGGTCACACCAAGAATTTTTCTTCCCACCCCTTGATTTCTCCAATATTATGCAGTACGATTTAGTTTAGTTAACTATTACCAGTGAACTAGGTACACAAAAATAAACAAAATTTCATTAAGCCTTGTTTTCTAGGAGTGGGCATTCTTGTCAGGGAGAGGGAGAGATGAGGATGTTACTACATAACATAGTAAGTATCTGATATTCACAAGTTGCACTTGGAGAACCTTGGAAGTACACTTGATTCAATCTGAGTGAAGATTATGATGGGGTGGAGCTGGGTTAAGTAAAAGATTCACACGATATGTGACACCTGGACAGAATTTTAAAAGACAAACAGGATAAAGCCAGGTTAAGAAGAAAGGATGATGGTACTACACAGTGTACTTGAAGAGCTGTGTGTGAAATTGTGTGCAAGCCTGTGTCCTTGTCTTTTGAAGCAAAAGGTTTTCCCTTTAGCCTCCCAGGCCTCCCCTCATTCTCAAAAGGCCGACTCAAGAGTTAATGTTTAGGGCATGTGAAGATGTACGAACAAAGAAGAGCTGTTGGGCTGCGGAGCTGGTCACAATTTAGACTATATATCTGCCACATGGCAAAATCACCTAACTTGCAGTTTCCTGAAAGATATAAAGGCCTGACACACATTCCTAAGTTGTTTTTATAGGAAGCCGACCCCCACCAGATGAAAACTGCTGACTTCAAGCACACAGACCCTAGACTGGTTGAAACCAGAAGGTTGATGATGCTTGAAACTTCACCTTGATGCCAACCGATCTGAGAATTGTGCATGAACTGATCATGCACCCCGCAGCCCCCTCCCTCTTTAAAACATCTTCCCTGAAAGCCATTGGGGAGTTTGGGTGTTTTGAGCATGAGCTACTTGTTCTCCTTGCTTGGCACCCTGCAATAAGTGCTGTACTTTCCTTCACCACAACCCGGGGTCAGTTGATTGGCTACAATGCATGCGAGCAAGCCAACGCAAGTTTGGTTTGGTAACTTACGTAGTTTCACATTGCTGGAGCATAATATTTAGAAGCCAGAAATTGCAGAAAATTATACTAGAAAAGTTCCAGAATTTCATATACTTTGTTAAGAAGCTTGAATTTTATCTTAAAATTAATCTGGAGTTTAAAAAAATATTTAAAGCAGAAGGATGATTTAGTTTGCACTGTGATTAGCTCCAACATGGTGGCATAGGTGTTCCAGATGAATTTGAGATGAACAGAAGACCCAGTCCAGTGAGGAGGGTGTGGCAGCAATCCAGGTGAGAATAAAAAGGTCTGAACTAAGGGTAATGAAGACTGATAAAAGAGGATGGATTTGATAGTAACTAAATGTGATAGTCAGTTGAGAACTATTTAAGACACCACGATGTCTCCTGTGGTTTGATGAATCATTGTTTGATGAAGCCAACATTTAAGGCAGAAAAATAGGAGGAAAATCAAAAAGGAAAGAGAAATTGCTGTTTCATTTTGGACTTCTCAAATGTGAAGTGACTTTGAGATAACCTATTAGAAATGTTAAGCAGACAGCTCAAGATGACCCTTGGATATAGTTAAAGGTTTGAGATTCATTAGTATGTTGGTAGCAGCTTAAACCATGATTACAGATGGATTCACCAAAGCAGCATATAAAGAGAAAACAATCTCTGAAAAAATAGGCCAGTCTTTTTGAATTATGGTTTTCTCTGGGTATATGCCCAGTAGTGGGATTGCTGGGTAATATGGTAATTCCAGTTTTAGTTTTTTAAGGAACCTCCATACTGTTCTCCGTAGTGGCTGTATCCATTTATATTCCCACCAACAGTGCAAGAGGGTTCCCTTTTCTCCACACCCTCTCCGGCATTTGTTGTCTGTAGATATCCTGATGATGCCCATTCTAACTGGTGTGAGGTGATACCTCATTGTAGTTTTGATTTGCATTTCTCTAATAATTTGTGATGTTGAGCATCTTTTCATGTGCCTCTTGGTCATCTGTATGTCTTCTTTGGAGAAATGTCTATTTAGGTCTTCTGCCCATTTTTGGATTGGGTTTTTTGATATTGAGCTGCATGAGCTGTCTATATATTTTGGAGATTATTAAACAAATCAGTCAAGGCTTTACTTGAATAGTCTAACCTGGAGTCATTGGGAGGGAAATAACGAAGATAAGAGCTACTTCCTTGCCCCATAAAGAACAAATATTTGATTTTGACTTCTGCCTCTTCACTGTTCTATATATTTTGTATAGAACCTACTCAAATTTGTTTTCAAAACTGAAGCTACAGGATTTCTTTATTTATAATTTAACTGAGTTTGTCCCATTAGATATTAAAATCGACTATGCCTCTTTCTCCTCGCGCCTCTTTATTTCCCCATCCCATGTGTTTTGACCTTGAGTTCACTTTTAAAGATACTCCTGCTAGAGATTCATAGTGCATCAAAAAAATAGATTAAAATTTTTAATAGCAATCTCTTCATCGCAATCTCTTCATCTACATTATTCTACCAAGTTAAATGAAAAAATAAAATTTTGATGTTCATAGTAGGCAAGATAATAGTTTTATCTTCCAGTGGTCTCCTGCAGAACATGCTTAAACGAATGCATTCGTAATATGGAGCAAAACTTCATCTGTGTTCTGCATAACTGCATCTTGGCTGTAGATGATTTCAGTGTGGGATGTGAGAAGGAATTTTGAAATGCGCAGCCTGTTTCCTGCAGATAAGTTTATGTGTCCTCCTTTCATCATGAAAATAAGTTAAGATAATAGTTACCCTATAAACAAATGCAAACTTTCAAATCTACTCTTGATTCTAATGGCTTTCAGTCCGGGTTCAGGATTACCACAATGCACTGTGTGAATCTGCATTGCATTAAGCTCAGGCAAATTTCTCAAAATGTTTTAAGGATGATTTGTAACTTGTAGTACATTTTCGAATGTTTTTATGATTTGGACATATGCACATTAATACTTAAATAGTTGATGTTAACATAGATGTGGCTCCATAGAGCTGTCAAAATAATCAAGGTCAAATATTCAATTTGAGAAGGTACCCAAAATACTTTACCATCCAAGAGCTCTCATGACTAAAACAGTTATGTAGTTTTCTTTAACAGTAATGTAGAATGTGTGTGTGTGTGTGTGTGTGTGTGTGTGTGTGTTATGGAGGGGGCAGGGAGGGGATAATAATAGGTGGAAAGCCCAGAACTGAGAGTCAGTTCCACCATCCCTATACCCTAACGAGTCCCACTTATGCATTCATCTATTTCTATTCTTACTCATATGCCCTAAGACAGTCATGCCCTGAGAAAACTTCTTTCCTAAAAGACAGAGTAAAGAAGTTGTTATTGGGGCACAGTGTTGTCTTGATATGGTAGTCCCCATGACCCTGGTACCATGATTAATTTCCCCTTTAGATTACTTTCTTCTTGTTACTATTGCTGAACACCTGCTTAAATGTTTGATCTTTGAGGTTCTGACTTCCTGACACCCGGCCCTGCTATAATCTTGTTCGGCCCTTAGTTTCCAAGTGGGAACAGGACAAGTCAGAATGACCCCTTACTCCCTTAATGTTTGTTCTCCTTTGGCCTTTGACATACACTGACCCCCCAAATTTAGACCTCCTGGATCCTAAGAGCTACAGACTTTAACCAATTCTTCCCCTTGAATGTAAAGAGTAATGGACCCTTCTGTTTGGTAGCAGTCATTCCAAACAAATTCAGAGATTTCTTCCACAGCATTCTTAGCTATGGTCACATTATATCTACTTTAGCACATCAGGTGATTAAGAGTTCATTATATTTTAAGGCAATTCATTCCTATTATGAACAGTGCCTCCTTCATATAACAAGTTAATGATTGGATTTATCTAGGTGGGCCAGTTGTTATGTTAAATAGCTACATTCTATGTCTATTCATCCATAGTCATAGTACATGAATTCCATCTGTACTTAGACTTCTTGTAAGTTGATGTTCTGGGAATTCTGATGGATTCCAGCTTTTAGAAAAAAGTGAAGACACTAAGGGGAAAAGATGACTAGAAGTTGGAAGGTGGTCAGGAAAGGTAAGCAAAGATGCAGGACCTTAAGTTCAGAGGGCCTGGTGGTAGAGATAGTGTGAGCCTGTAGTTGAACCACCCAGACATAGCTCTGTGGCACTGCATACACACCCCTGGACAGAGAGAGCTGTATGATAAAACCAAAAGATCTTTGTCACCATAGAGCCACACAACTATAATGAGGACTCATTTCCCAAAGACCAGGCTTACAAAAGTGGTACTATGTCCTGAGCTGGCCAGAGAAATGATATATTTTGTATCAAGGGTAATCCAACACCACTACATGGGCAGCTCAAGTGTAATATCTGCCACTCAGCTTATTTGGTGGGGTGTGTGTGTGTGTTCCATTAAAATGGCAGGCCTGCATAAGTAGATGTTTCAATAATGTCAGCCATCGAGGCATGTCCTTGCTTCTGAACCAAGAAGAGCAGAACAGCCCAGTTGTCTGGCAGGTGGAGCATTAATGTGAGATTCTAAGCAGTAGAAACCAGACAACTAGCAAGAGCAGTGGCCAGGACAGATAGTAGAGCAACTTGCAGATGTGAATTCTTGCCTATCGTACCTCTAACACTTAGAATCCAAGATCCAAGGAGAAGGGCTGAGGTCCTAGCTCAGGGAGATACGAGTTATTTATCCAGCAGACTTAGGTACCAATTGTGTGTACACGCACACACACATTTTTTTTCACACCACATCACGCTTCTGCTCGAAATCTTGCAACAATTCCCATTTCACTCAGACTAAAAGCCAACATTCTTTGGATATCCTACATGAGCTGATTCTAATTACCTCTTTGCCTTCGTTCTATCTGCTTCTCCCTCACTGATTCTGATTTCCAACCCTCCTCTAAGTCTTTTCTCAATTGCTCCCTCCTCATTGAAGCCTATCCTGACTCTCTTCTTTAAAACTGCTTTCACTCTACTCCCAGCTCTCCAAATCCCCCCCTTATCTTGTTTTACATTTTTTTTTTTTACTATTGTATTTACCACCTTCTAAAATACTTTATTATTGGTTCTCTGACTCCTCCTAGATTGTTAACTCCAAGATTTTATTGATGTATCCTATGGACCTAGAACAGTATCTGACCAGCCTTTTGTGCTCAAAAAAGCATTTGTTGAGTAAGTGTATGAAGTAGAGCTAATGTTAAATTATTTGCCTTTTTTGGTGGCCACATGGGATGTCACATATTTTATTGAAGTCCTTAAGGGGTGAGAGGAGCTGCAAACACTGGGCAAGCAGCTTCAGCTGTGGTAGTGGTAGCCCTTAAAACAGAGAGTCCAGAAATTCCAGGAATAGTGAGTGGTTGGCCCCAGGAAGCAGCAGATCTGGAAAGCAAAAGTGCCTTATGAAGAAAAAAGTTAGTCAAGAGAGTCTGAAGTTGGGAAACAGAGTTTGTTCAATTCACATGCAGCAAAATTTACTTATCTATTGTGTTTACTGTTTGTCTCACCACATAAGAATAAAAGCTCTATAAAGACAGGAATTGTTGCTTCTATTGTTCACTAACATATTCCAGCACTAAGAACTCTGTATTTCAGAGATGGGGCTCAATACATGTTTGTTAAATTAAGGCAAACACTGCTTCACTAATGGAGATTATATTCTTAAAATATTTTTTGCTCACATCTGTGAATATTGTAACTAAAAGATATGATCTCATCAAGTTAATGTCATGTGATAAAGAGAGGAAAAGTTGTTCTCTTCTGTTTTAATATAGGTGGCTTTTTTAGAGAGAACAGATTTAATATAAGTGGCTTTTCTAGAGCGAACAGATAAATGAGCAAAATTAGAAGATGTTTAAATACTGGATCTACCCAAAGTAGAATAATTTAGCAAAAATGCTAAGTACAAGAACAAAGATCTTCATCTTTTTTTCTTTAAATTACTGAAACTGTTACACATGAAAAAGGAGAAAAGAAAAAAAGGAATTCTATCCAAGCCCCGAGAAGCGAAATTATGAGTAATTAATGTAGCCAAACAGATACCACCAAGACCCTGCGTGCTAGTGCCACAATGATTCACCACAGCACATGAAAGTGCTATTTGTTCATCTCAAGAAACTCAGGGAAAAGAAGGCTTTTGGATTTCAAATGTTTAGCTGTTAAAAAAAATCTGGGGCTTCCCTGGTGGCACAGTGGTTGAGAGTCCGCCTGCCGATGCAGGGGACACGGGTTCACGCCCTGGTCCGGGAAGATCCCACATGCCGCGGAGCGGCTGGGCCCGTGAGCCATGGCCGCTGAGCCTGCGCGTCCGGAGCCTGTGCTCCGCAATGGGAGAGGCCACAACAGTGAGAGGCCCGCGTACCGCAAAAAAAAAAAAAAATCTGAAGAGAGGCACTATAGATCACCCTTTAATTTATTATCATTTTAGGGAAAGTGAGCACATGCACAAAGATTAGTCAAGAAGAAACCTCCCACTGGGAGGGACAAATGGTGGAACAGTAGGACCTTGAGCTCATCTCCTCTCACAAGCACATCAAAATCACAACTAACTGTTGAACAACCATCAGTAAAAAAAAGACTGGAACTTACCAAAAAAAAGTACATCCAAAGATAGAAAGAAGAAACCACAACAAGATGGTGGGGGTGGTGTACTCGTGATAGAATAAAACCCCATACCACCTGGGTGGGTGACCCACAACTAGGGAACAACTGTATCACAGAAGTTCTCCCACAGGAGCGACAGTTCTGAGCCCCACATCAGGCTCCCCAGCCTAGAGGCCTGGCATCAGGAGGAGGAGCCCCCAGAGTTTGTTTTTGTTTTTTTTTTCTTTTTTGCGATACGCGGGCCTCTCACTGCTGCGGCCTCTCCCGTTGCAGAGCACAGGCTCCGGACGCACAGGCACAGCGGCCATGGCTCATGGGCCCAGCCGGGATCCTCCCAGACCGGGGCACGAACCCGCATCCCCTGCATCGGCAGGCGGACTCTCAACCACTGCGCCACGAGGTAAGCCCTCAAATAAAGCTATTGAATAGTTTGGGTCCCTCCAGGGCATGTTAGAGGCTAGACTGACCACATCAACTGCCTCAGCCTCTCACTGCGCTTTTTTTTTTTTTTTTGCGGTACGGGGGCCTCTCACTGTTGTGGCCTCTCCCGTTGCGGAGCACAGGCTCCAGACGCGCAGGCTCAGCGGCCATGGCTCACGGGCCCAGCCGCTCCGCGGCATGTGGGATCCTCCCGGACCGGGGCACGAACCCGCATCCCCTGAATCGGCAGGCGGACTCTCAACCACTGCGCCACCAGGGAAGCCCCGACTATTTGGTTTTGAAGGCCAGCAGAGCTTGATTGCAGGAGTTCCACAGGACTGGGGGAAACAGAGACCTCCACTCTTGGAGGGTGCACACAAGGTTTCACGTGCACCAGGACCTAGGGCAAAAGTGGTGACCAGAAAAAAAAAAAAGTGACTAGGAGCCTGGGCCAGACCTACCTCCTGGTCTTGGAGGGTCTCCTGGGGAAGTGGGGGGCGGCTGTAGCTCACCCTGGGGACACGGACACCAGTGGTGCTGGCAGAGGTATCAGAGAATGTCATCTACATGTACGCTTATTGAAGGTAGACATCTTGCCTGGGTCATAAGCGCTCAAGACCTGGCCCCACCCAACAGCCTGTAAGCTCCCGTGCTGGGACACCTCAGGCCAAACAAGCAGTAAAATGGGAACACAGCCCCACACATCAGCAGACAGGCTGCCTAAGGACTTCCTGAGTCCATAGTCACCTCTAGACATGTCCTTTAACATGGCCCTGCCCACCAGAGGGCCAAGACCCAGCTCCACTCATCAATGTGCAGGCACCAGAAGAAAACTATGATCCTACAGCCTGTGTAACTGAGTCCATAAACTAAGTCAGAAGCTACTCTGGGAACAGGGGAGCAGCTGGACTCTGGCCCTTGGATGATGGGAGGAGAAAAAGAAAAGGCCACAACTAGAAACAAGAAAATTGCGAAATGCGAAAGCTCACTGATCCACACACAAATATGATATTAAAACCAGTAATCATGAGAGGAGGAGAGTATACAAATGCAGGATATTTAAAATGCATTTGAAATTAAGAGATCAGCAACTTAAAACAATCACATTATATATATATATATATATATATATATATATATATATATAGACAGAGAGAGAGAGAGAGAGAGAGAGAGAGAGAGGGAGAGAGAGAGAGAGAGAGACTGCTATACCAAAAGCTCACGATAACTACAAACCAAAAATCTATAATATATAGGTGCACAAAAAAGAAAAATGAATCCAAACACAACTCTAAAGACAGCCATCAGTCCTCCAATATACTTAGCTAAGCACTTGTGGTTTGAGCATGCCTGCTCCCTTCTGCTCCAAGAATGAACAAGGTACTACACTAGCTACCCAGCCCTTCAACCTATTGGGTTAGAATTCAAAGAACCTGGAGCAGCCCTGAGGCCCACAGGCTCACATAAGAATATGATTCCCTCTTTTAAACATAATAGTTACTACCACTTACTTAAGCATGTGCTATTCGAGTCCCCTATGAGACCCTGGACATGCATTTTCATTCGCCTAGGAAGACCATCTGAGGATAAAGTTACTCAAGGTCACACAAACCCCGCTTGGATTCTAGAACCCATGTTCTTTCTATGGCACGGCTTATGAAGAAGGGCCTGTCCACCTGGGTCTCCAGGTTAATACAGCAGTTTCCTCCCTTTGGGGCTGTAACCCTATCCTGAACGTAGGCAGTCTTGACTGAAGCTCTGACACTCTGGATATCTCTTATAAGCCCCCTCCCTGCAATGGCTGGATCTGACTTGTGGACTCGCTCACTGGCTGGAGTCCTGCTCCTTCAGGGATAGGTTTCTAGTAAAAAGGCCATTCACTGGTCACTGTCCAGACCAGTACTGCTGGCCCCACCCACCACAGACGCCCTGGGGTGGAGTTAGTTCACCCAGGCTGATCTACCTTCAACACCTTTTCCATATTAAATGCTGATGAGAGACGTCTGGATGGTCACCTACTGTGGGCCGGCATTACATTACCCTCTTAAAATTTATTGTTGAACTTGAGTGGTATTCATCCACCCTGGAACTTCAGGCTGCCTGTCATCCAGACCACATCAGATCATGGCCCAAAGCATGAAGAAATATTCCTTTGGTATGCTGACACAGTGGAAAAGGCTTTGTGCAAAAGATATACCAAAAAACGAACCTGAGATGTACACAGAGACACTTTTAGTTCCTGCAGAATTATAGGTTGTTGGTCAAAGTTCACACTGTCAGCAGGAAACTCACCCAACACAGTTTTGTAAAATCACAACAGGGTAATTAGGAAGTTGGAAAAAGTAGTGATTGGTAAAGTTGAGAGTCACAATTAGTCTCAGGTGGGAGCAGTTCATCCTACAGGTCCTACACCATACATCGGTTCTTTACAATGTGCATGAAAATCACCTGGGGCTCTTGTTACACCATGGATTCTAACTCTGTCCATCTGAGGTGGGGCCTGAGGCTCTGCATTTCTGACAAGCTCCCCTAACATGCGGAAAGCCTGATCCTCAGACTACATTTTGCTCAGCAAGCCCACAGACCTCCTTGACACGGGTTTAAAAAGGAAATAATATAGTTGACTTACCTGGACCTAATTTATGCATGCAGGTGGCATTAGAACCTTCCAGCCAAGGTGCATGACCTTACCAGAAACGTAATCATTCATAGAGGAAAAAGACTAAGCCAGAAGGGAGACTCAGAGCGTGAGGGAGACGGAGCCTGGGGTTGAGGGGTCTGGAAACACATATAAAAATCAAGAGAGGGAAACAATGGGCAGTATTCATAGAAACAGCAACAATGTTGTTCAACTGAGTAAATAACCCATGTTTGAAAAGCAGAGAAGAAGGTAGCCTGGGTTCTTTCAAGTCAGGCCTGGGAACGCCAGACCCACAACTCTAGACTCGCTAGCACAGAAAAGGCGAACTTCAAAGTCTTAACAAGTATCGGGAAGCAGTGCAGGCAAACCAATACCACCTAGGTGAGCACAGGGTCACAAATGTCCAGAAGGCAACCAGGTAGATTCCCGGATGCGGGAAGTGCACTTACCTGCTCATCTTCAGCTTCCAGGAGGAACTGAGCAAGAGAAGGCAGTGTCCTAGCCCTAGAGGAAACAGCGCGTCCACCGAGGAATCCAGGAAGGGATGAAGTACGGGGGCTGGAAAACTCAGCAAAGGCTCAGCTCTGTTACCCACGGCAAATCCGCCGTAAAGTTACGTCCCAGGGAACCAATGAAAGGCCTGTATTCCCTCTTACCCGCGTGGGGCAGAATCAACACGTGTGAGTTAAGTGGCTCTAGCTGGGAAAACTGGTAAACAGTGTGAGGCAGGAAGCAAAGTGAGGTCCCAGAACAGCAGTATCGGCATCACCTGGGAACTTGTTAGGAAATGTAAATTCTCAGCCCCGCTCCAAACCTGCCAATCAGAGGCTGCGGGGGTGGTGCCCTGCAGCCTGGGCTCCAACAAGCCCTCCAGGTGATTCTGATGCACACTCACTGCAGCAGAAGCTATTGAAAGCACGGTGGAGAGACAAGGCCAGGTGTGGCAAAGGACAATCATTATAAGTAGGCTTGAAAATGGTGCTTTTAAAGAGCTAGTGAAGACTAAAGCCTGTTTACAGGGAGAAGAAAACCCAGGAGAGAAAATGTAATATAATAATTAATAAATGCTCAGTGATCAATAACAACAAAAACAGTGGATGAATGTAAATTGTAGTTAAAAAAATACAAGTGAAAATTTAATAACAGGCATGAACAATCTTCATCTCTTACGCTTTTTATTTCCCAACCTCATATATGTGTCTACTGGTAAGGACACCATTAGGAATTTTCCATAATCCATATGTCTCTTTCAAATGTATTTCTCCAGCATGGTCAGGGAGCCCACCTTAGGTAGGTAGCTCTTTGGGCAGGGTAGCCATGTAATATATTTAAGAAAATATCCTGAAAGATTGCTAAAAATCCTGAGCCCAAAACATATGACTTCAGAAAGTCACATAGTACAATAAAAATGGAGATAGCAATGTGAAAAAAGAAAAAAAAAAAAAAAAAAGAAGAGACACCTCCCAAAGGTTTAGTTCCTCTCAAGGAAGCCTGGGAAAGATGCTGCATCAAAACATTAAAATGACTCTGGTGCTCACAGTCGTAGGGTCATATCAGCTTAAGGTTGAAATTCTCAAGAGATTGGTAAGATGTGGGATGAAATGAAAGAAAAGAGTGCAGTCTTGGTATTAAGTAGAGCTATAAAATAAGAACATAATTACAAACAATCATAAGTGGTAATTCTTTCATAGACTCATCTATATATTGGCTACATGACTAAGAGGCTGGAGTGTTCTAAAGAAATTGGCACTCAGGTATGGGCAAGAGCAAGATACAATGGAGACACTATGGTGGGAGAAAGCAGATGCACAAGGGCAAATGGATTGATAATGATCATCTGTAATATAGTTAAATAGTTTACCTAATACAGTAAGCACTATGCTGAAGAAGACTTTGGGGCATCATTTCTACTTATGTTTTTGTTTGTTTTTAAATGTTATTTTATATTGGCGTATAGTTGATTAACAATGTTGTGTCTACTTATGTTTTGTGAAATGAAAGTAAAGGCTCACTCTTTACCCACCCAAGCACACCACACAAATACACACACACATACATGTGCACTCATCTCACTTCTTAAGTTAATCTATATTATCCCAAAAGTCTTCTCCAAATTAAATCACAACATTTAACTGAGGTATCACTCAGTGTGGAGAAGTGGAAGGAGAGATTGAGGAAGGGAGATCTCTTCTCCCTAAAGGTCATGTGGGATGTGAATATCTAGAGCCGCACAGAATATCATCCCTGATAATTTTAATCACAGTCTTGAAGGGCCTAGTGTCTTAAAGAAATAATTTAAGTGATTGTTATTAAGGAGGTACTGATTAGCACAAGCAGCTCTGTGCCCTTTAAGCTAAATGCTTTCTTTGTAGTGATAGAATGGAATAAATCATCCCATGTTTAGATATAGCTGAAGTATCACATTTTGGGAAAATGCACTAAAATGGTACTCTAAACTATCTGTGGTGCTCTGAACTGCTGTCAAAAGAGCCAGGCCTTTCAGAGCTGGATCTGAGGATTTGTTATTACAAGACCCCTATGGCTGAAGGGTCAAAGACAAGACAGTATAGATTTATCGTGAGGCTCTTTATCTTCTTGAAAATAGGAGCCCTTGGTAACTCACAACAGTGTTTAAAAGGGTAGTTTTAAAAATTAATTATCTGGAGGTGCTTATTGTTGAGACAGCAAATAGGTTTTGATTAAAGGTTCAAGGAGCATTAATAGAAAGGCTCCAAAGTGCTGGTCTGTCTAGATGACTGTAGCAGAGCTCGGCTAGTCATTTATCAAATTCTTTTCCTCTTCCTTCCGGGAAAAGTTATTATACAAATAGACTACTGTGCCTCCCTCACAGTTAGATGTGGCTATGTGGCTGAGTTTTAGTCCTAGTTAGCACAATGAGAATGGAAGCAGTGTTTGGCCACTTCCAACCCTGGCCCATGAAAACGTCTCATGTAATCCTCCACACTCTTCCCCCCATCTCCCCATAAAATGCTAAAGATCCAGCAGAGAATGTTGACATTCTAGGGATGGCAGAGCCACATTGGAAGGAGCTAGGATGCTGAAATCATTGCATGGAAGATCACCGGCAATGATGGACTGTTATGTGAGCTAAAAATAACCTTCTAATGGGTTAGGTCTCTGACACCTGGGGATTGTTTTTATAGGTATTAGCCTAACACATGAAACTTGTTGTCCATTGACCTGTGCCTCATCTGCTAAACCTAGTAAATAGGTATAATATATAGTAAAGCAACAAGTGAGCAGAAAAATGTGCTTTTTTTTACACTAGCTAGTCAAATCTCCAAAACATAAATTATATAAAATTTAAGAATATATTAGAGGTAGACGTATTCTGTAACAGATTGGTGAAGAACTAATCTATTGGGGTGAAAAAGAAAAGTTAAGCTATAAGAAGAATGCATACTTCTGAAAACTTTGTAAATAAGGGTTAGGTGGTATCTCAAGGGTGATTTAAAGGCTTGGAAGCTTGGGTTGTACGGGAGCTTGAGCTAGTGATCTTCCATTCTCCACATGCCTATCGGTTGTTAGAACTTAGGAATTATGTGCTAAAAAGGATAAGGAAAACTAAAGGATCTCTAGAAAAATCCTGATGTACAGCTGTCACAGACAAGTTTGGGGAATTTGTATGGCGTCCTGTTCAAAGAGTAAAATGACCTTCTCTATCATATGACTGTTTGGTGCCAAGCTGGACAAAATGTGGCCGTGATGGTAGTGACATTAGAAAGTTTCTGTTATGGGACAATGCTTAGCATTGAGAATGCTTTTGTATTCTTGCTTCAATCACTAGAGAATGAAGAGAATCAGAACCACTTAGGAATTGCTGAGGTGTAGAATATTGTCATAGAGCAAGTATGTCAAAAACCTTTATGTGCTGGTCCAATTTGGGACTTTGGAAATATCTATATTATCTCAAGTTGGAAGGCCTAGGTTTCCGAAATACAGAAGATGAGCCTTACCTCCAGGGAAATTACAATTTTTTTCCTGACTTTAGCATAAACTACACTGATGTAGTAAATATTTGAATTGGTTTTACTATTCAGCATGTAAATACCTTTTTATTATTATCAAAATGTCTGTCTTTGAGGGGAATTCCCAAGCCTTTACCGAAGGGCAAATAAGTGGGCCAAATGCTTCCTCTATTTTTCCTGGAAAGGACATGTGACTTGACCTAATGTTTTACTATTGAACCACTGAAGCAAGGACTGTGGTAGTGATGGAACTCAGGGGTCTGGCCACCAATCTGACTCCTGTGACGATGGTTGCTCTGATGACGGCAGCTCTAAAGCCTTCAGAGCAGCCCTGGCATCTGTCCATCTCCTAGGCAAGACCACCACTCTGTACACCTCCGATACATTTATATTTATTCTGTTTTTATTTAAGATTTTTGTTTTTGCTTTTGTTTAAGATATAGTTACTGTTGTTTACAAGTAAGACTTGACTGACACAACTGATTAAAATAAGAATAGGATTGGGAATTTTCTAATGGTCCAGTGGTTAGTACTCTGTGCTCTTACTGCGGAGGGCCCAGGTTCAATCCCTGGTTGGGGAGCTAAGATACCACAGGCTGTGTGGTGCAGCCAAAAAAAAAAAAAAAAGAGGATCAGTTTGTGTGTTACCAATAGTTAAGGCAATGACAACTCTCTATATCTTCCCTGTTTCAAAAAGCATTAATTGTATATGATTACATTTGGCCTTACAAGGAGGGAAAGAGCTCAAAAACTGGTATGGGCACAATTTTATTTGTTTTGTTTATTTTGGACCAAGAAGACCAATGATACCACATCCAAATGTGAAACATTTGCCCACTATATTTGGTAGAAAATCATGCCAAATCTGAGAGCACGACTGAAAGGGACCATTCAAGACAGTCCCCGGAACTGAGGTGAATATATTTCTGTCCTAAAAATCACATGGCAGAAACACTGGGAGCACAGTTTTGGTGGCAAAGTGTTTGGTGAAGTAAACTTTAAGATTTTCTCATTATAGAGAAGGAGGTATGGATTTCCATGCATGCCAGTGATTTTTAGCTAACTGTTTACATTGGCTTTTTCTTTCTTCACACAAGAGAGTTTTCCTAGGCACATAGCCACACTGGTAAAGACTGCTTAAATACAGATCTCATGATTAAACCTCTAACCAATCTGTGCTAAAGCTCGTATATTAATATGCCTTTATTTCTTATATTTTACTGGCATACATGGAAGGGAAATTCTAGAAAGCATAGAATTGAGAAACTATAAGAATAAAAATAATTTCTGAATTTAAGATGATTAACCATTAAGGAAAAAAAGCTATAATGTAAAATAACATGGCATATAAAAAGGAACAAAACTGAGTTATTTGTAGTGAGGTGGATGGACCTAGAGACTGTCATACAGAGTGAAGTAAGTTAGAAAGAGAAAAACAAATACCATATGCTAACACATATATATGGAATCTAAAAAAAAGAAAAAGAAAAAGAAAATGATCAGAAGAACCTAGGGGCAAGACGGGAATAAAGATGCAGACCTACTAGAGAATGGAGGTGAGGATACGGGGAGGGTGAAGGGTAAGCTGGGACAAAGTGAGAGAGTGGCATGGACATACATACACTACCAAACGTAAAATAGATAGCTAGTGGGAAGCAGCTGCATAGTACAGGGAGATCAGCTTGGTGCTTTGTGACCATCTAGAGGGGTGGGATAGGGAGGGTGGGAGGGAGGGAGATGCAAGAGGGAAGAGATATGGGGACATATGTATATGTATAACTGATTCACTTTGTTATAAAGCAGAAACTGACACACCATTGTAAAGCAATTATACTCTAATAAAGATGTTAAAAAATTAAAATTAAAAATATATATATTATGGCATGATAATTTAAATGCAGACAGTATATTGGAGATACTTTTTAAACACTCTTCATTCTCTGAGCTTGTACAGCAAAATGCTATATGTACCTAGTTCATGAAGACAAGATTGCAGTGAAAGAACCAAAATAAGTGTCTTCAAAGAAAACTATGTGTTGTTTAGAGCACACATTTCAGAGTTATCAGAATCTGTTTTTGTTATTTTTATTTCTTTTTCCATTATCTTTGAGCTTTTTTATGTCTCTGTAAGCTGTAAACAAAACAAAAACTCATACTAAAGCAAATAATTCTTGTCCCTAGAAATTCAAATGTTGTCTAGCAGAATGTAAGTGACTATTGCATTGTGGAAATTGATCTATTTTGTCTGTTTTGCAATTACTTGTAAATTCACTTCAGCACTTTTTACCTGAGTATAGAAGCATGATATTTTGAGTTCTCTTTGTAACATCTTACTGGATCCTTCATTAATTGAGTTTAATAAAATCTTTGAAATGTGTTTATTTGGTATTTGTGTTACAGAAACTTATCTTTTCTTTTGAATCTCCTTCACCCTTTTATGAACCTGTGAGTTGTGAGCTGCAATGATTTACCATAGAGTGTGTTCTGCAGATTATCCAATAAATGGCTGTTATGGAAGGACACTGTGTCACCTGGATATTTACTAGATTCTACATTTCTGTGAAGCACATATTTGTAAGGGAAAGAAGTATCTTAAAATTGTTTTAATTCAATAGCTGAATATCCCAAAATCGCCATCACAATTTTCACAGCATATAATGAGAAACCTGTGTTTTCTTTCTGCTGCTATGTCGTAAACTATCCTTTCCTTTTACTACAAATGTTCTCTGAAAGCTTCCCAATTCTTGAGGGAGAAGTCCTAGAAAGAGTTGTTGAATCTACAGAAAACATCACATACCTTCAACTTACACCTCTGAATAGAAAGAAACGTAGTGTCCAGAACTGTACTGTTCTAATAATACATTGTGTGACTTTTGGAAAAAAGCAACATTAACAACTGCAAACCACTATAGAAGTTATTATGTGTATCTAAAAAGTTT
Organism: Tursiops truncatus; assembly: GCF_011762595.2. Taxonomy (NCBI): domain Eukaryota; kingdom Metazoa; phylum Chordata; class Mammalia; order Artiodactyla; family Delphinidae; genus Tursiops; species Tursiops truncatus. Next base: position 13,041,415 of record NC_047034.1, on the reverse strand, counting down.
CTGCAAGTCTACCTCAGAAACAAAGCTCTCAGTATCATCACTTGATGGGGATTTTTATTTTATTTTAATAAGTTGCCCAAGTGTATTGTTATAAATTATTAAACAAGAGTAGCAACTATAAAGGGCTTTATGCTTGATCATTCAGTGAATCTCATTTATAAGTCTCAAAAATTCTTCCAAAAAATATTTTTTAACGCATGATCTTTGTATTTACTGACAGAAAGATTTCTTTAACTATGCAGAAATTGCCTTCCTACAGCTCTTATAGTTTAAATACACCTGCACTCTACAGGGTGCAAAAATCAGCCTTTTCCCCAGACAATTCTCAGAGTTGTTTTCCCTCTAAGTAACTGTGCATAAATAAAGTTGTCACATTTAACCCATCAAATATTCAGTATTTCAGAAATATTTATGTAATCTAAATTAATATATCCTAAACACTATTAGGCATCATAAAATGTGTTTTTATAAAACTAATATAAAATTAAGAAAGAAGTCCTCATGTATTTGTCTATTGAGCACCTTAAGTGTGTCTGGCTCTGAATTAGAAGTTCATTATACAAAATAAAATCATCATGTCTTTTACTTAAAAGAACCTAGAGTCTATACATTCTAGGGGGAAGAAAGAAAAGTGCACACACATTGCAATACAATAAGATATATGCTGTGTCAATGCACGTCTGTGTGCGTTTTTTGAGAGTGTGAGTGCGTGTGTGTGTGTGTGTGTGTCAGTGAGAGACAGAGACAAAGAGAGTTTAAAAGGTTGATAAAGCCCAGGAAGGGGTCCTCATCTTACCTTAAGAGTTTGGGGAAGGCTTCCCAGAGGAAGCGAGTCCTGAATGGAGAATTTGAAATTGTTTGGGAGGCATGAAAAAGTATATGTCACAAAAATGGACAAATATGGAAGTAGATAAAACAACAATCACAAGAAAATAAAATACGGGAATGTGGTGGCAAAAAGGCTAAAAGGGCTTCCCTGGTGGCACAGTGGTTGAGAATCCCCCTGCCAATGCAAGGGACACAGGTTCAATCCCTGGTCCGGGAAGATCTCACATGCCGCAGGGCAACTAAGCCCGTGCCACAACTACTGAGCCTGAGCTCTAGAGCCCGTGAGCCACAACTACTGAGCCCGCATACCACAACTACTGAAGCCCACGTGCCTAGAGCCCGTGCTCCACAAGGGAAGCCACCACAATGAGAAGCCCACACACCGCAATGAAGAGTAGCCCCCGCTTGCCACAACTGGAGAAAGCCTGCGCGCAGCAACAAAGACCCAACACAGTGAAAAATAAATAAATAAAATAAATTTATAAAAAAGAAAACAAAACAAACTGGAATTCCGTAACAGGCCTTGGAGTTCTTCCTAAATTATCAGGCTACCAGTTGCCTCCTCAACCTTATTTATTCCCGCTCTTACCCATATTCATGCTGATCCAACTATAGTGACCCCATGGCTACTCCCAGAACATCCAAAGGCAGTTCCAGCTAAAGTTTTATACTGGCATCCCTTCTGCCTGGAATGCTCTTTTCCCAGATGTCTTCCGGGTCCCTATGCTTCATTCAGACTCTGCCAACTCACCTCCTCAGAGCCCCCGTCCCTGACCACCTCTTCTACAACAGCAGCCACTTGGGTGCCCTAGATGCCCTCAATTTTTTTCCCTTCATACTCTTTTTCACTTCCTTAAATACATCGTGTATCTGTACTATCTATAATTTAGTAATATATTGTATATTCTCCCATGGAGAAAGTCAGCACCGTGAGATCTGGTATGTTAATTTTATTGCTCAAATCCAAGCATGTAGAAAAATGCTGAAGCATAGTAATAGGAGCTCAATAAATATTTTGCTGAATAGATTTGATCATTGATTCTATGATGGGAATTTTTTTTGGAATATTAAACATAAATATATCTCCAGGAGATGAAATTATCACAATTCAAACATCACTTCATTCTATTAAACCATATCTTAGTTCATATCATGTCATTGTAACAACACAAGAGGATTTTGTTACGTGTAAGCAATATTCATAAGGAAAATAATGTGTTTTCCTGGTTGATATTGCTTTTATAAATATCTTACAGGCATGAACATTCATGTTTTAAATATTAACTGATGAAGGTGTATCAGAAATGGAATGAAATTTATTTGTAAATCATTAGAAATGGAACAAAATTTGCTTTTGTAAATATGTTCATCAAAATTTTTGTTTTTAGAACACTTAGGATGTTATAATAGCATATAACATTTTGTTAGAGCATAATAAGTACTTATAGTTTTACCTACCCCATTATAAGTAATAATTGGTAAAAATGAGACCGGCCCTTGAGTTAGTTCACTGAGTGACATTTACTCAGAGCTCATCTCAATGATACTAAACGATGTGCTTGAAAAACTTAAATGTCTGAACTTCAAAGATGATTAAGTAATTTCACTTTATTCTCCCCTGTGTTGTGCCTTGCTTTATATAACTGCTGTTATATATCCTTTTATTTTGATCAGTTTCCTTTCAGGTGAATTGAACACCTGGTTTATCTTTGGATTGTGCATTGTTAAAAGATTTTGTCTATGTTTAATAAAATCAGCAGTTGTTATTATTTAATAAAAAATAAGAAACTGGTTACAGTTTCTTATTTTTTATTAAAAAATATTTTGTTGTAATAAAGTACAACTTTCAAATATCAATACATTTTCCATCCTATCTCTCTTTGAATACATCAGTGGTTGACCTGCACTGGATTTAATTGAGATTAAATGAGATACATCAAGTTTTTAACCTTCATATATAGTTAGTGGTAACAACAAATGATTCCCTAAGTGGAAATCATCCATCTGCATTTGTAATCAGATAGACTATTTCCAGGGAAGTATAAAATTTTATAGAAGTGTTTCTAGTTTTGATTTTATGTAAAAAATAGTAATGATAATTAAGAATTTTTGGAGAGCTTTCTGTATTAGTGTGCTCAGTAATTCACTGAATTCCCATTTTGTAGATGACAGAATTAAGATAAAAAGTTAAGCAGACAAATAACTTGTGGAAGAATCTTGATATGAACCCTCTTATGAACTTTGGCAGCATGATCGCAAAGCCTCAGGTCTTAACCACAAGTCACCACTCTATGACCTGCTGGATGGGAAATGAACCAGCCAGGACCTAACACCACAGGGTATTTAAGGGAGAAAAGAAGGAGAGTGATGGGATCTTCTGAAAATATGTACTTTTCACTCATAATCACCCCTATAATAAAAAGATATCCAATAAATACTGGATATAGTAATACATCAAATAACAGGTATAGAGTATCCCAGATAAATTTTAGAGTTAACTAAATGGAAATAAGACCAAAACTAATATAATGATTTATAATACCATTGTCTGTTAAATAGAGAATTTCAATAGACTTCTAAATGGTCTCTCTACCCCACTCTTAGTTTCTTCTATCCATTTTATTTATTTATTTTAAAAATTATTTATTTTATTTACTTAGTTTTGGCTGTGTTGGGTCTTCGTTGCTGCGCCCGGGCTTTCTCTAGTTGCAGTGAGCGGGGGCTGCTCTTTGTTGCGGTGTGCAGGCTTCTCATTGCGGTGGCTTCTCTTGTTGCGGAGCACGGGCTATAGGCGCGTGGGATCTAGAGTGCAGGCTCAGTAGTTGTGGCCCACGGGCTTAGTTGCTCCACGGCATGTGGGATCTTCCCAGACCAGGGCTCGAACCCGTGTCCCCTGCATTGGCAGGCAGATTCTTAACCACTGCGCCACCAGGAAAGTCCCTCTTCTATCCATTTTAAACAGAGTAGCAAAAGTGAGCTTTAAACATATAAAATCTTTAATACTCATTAAAAATCCTTCAGTGACTTTCTACTGCACTTAGATTAAAATCTGCATTTCTTAACCTAGAACATGAGGCCCTATTCACTTGTCCCTACCCCATACTTACTCCTGCTGTGGGCTTCCTATGTTTCAGCCATCTGGGTTTCTTCCAACATAGCAAGGTGGTATTTGAACCCGGTACTCTTTCTTCCTAGTGTACTTTTCCCCTACATTTGCTAACTTCTACTCAACATGCAAATTTGACTTTAAATGTAGATTTCCTGAATTACCTCAGTTTATGGAAGTCCCACCTGATAATCTTTCATAGGTACCCTTTTTTCTTTCACAGACCTTATCAGAATTTGTAAGTACATGTTGATTTGTATCTTTCTTTGTTCAATTTCTATTTCCTTTTCACAAAGGTAAGCTCATGTAGGCATAGAGCTTGAGTATATACGTGTAAGCTTACAGAGGTCACCATACTCTTTACCACTTTAAGCACTTCAACCCTTTGATTTCCTCTTCTGTTTGTATAAAAGTCTTTCTAAACTGGGTCTGGATGCATTGGTAAATAGAATAATTGAATACACCAAAACCTCTCTCCCATGATTCACAATCTATGCTGCAATATGGCACTAAAACTAGTTTTTAAGCAATTAATAAAGAGGACACTTTAACCAGTGACTAGAAAAACTGTCATCATCAGTATCATCTGGGAGTTTGTTAGAGAAACAGCTAACAAACAAATGGCCTCTATTTACAACCTACTGAATCACTGTCTCTAGGGGTGAGGACTGGAAATCTGCATTTTAACTAAGCTCTTTGGATGGATCTTACGGATACTGATGTTTGAGAAGCACTGCTGTAAACAAATTTAAGTTTTTAAGAGCCTACTTATTTATGTGCATTTATTAATTAAGCCATGCTTATAATGGGCCATGCCTATAATGTCAAGTCATGGCCCATAAGCTTCAGAATGTACCATTGAAGATAACTTTTCAACAAATTAATGTACAGAAGCCTTTTATTATCTGGCTTCTATCCATACCAAATGAATGAGGGAACCAGTAAAATGAAAGAGAAACATAATTACTTTGCCTAATTTCTTCATGTCGCTAGTTGATAGCATCTTTATCATTTCTACATGAGCTCCATCTTGTGGCTAAGCTTTGATTTTTTTTTTCCTTCTAGTAGTTATCTAGATGATTAAATCATGAATAGAAAAATTAATGCTTTTTCAGAGTTCTATTGCTGAGAGTTATTTATAATCATGCTTCCTTTGTTGATTTTAGTTGTTCCTATTAATTATTTGGCATCATGAGTTGGAAATTAGAAAACAATATGGACGATTGATGCCAGAAATATAGCAGTAATGTTTCTTCAGTGTCATAACACTATGCTCCCAATTGGGTTCTGGAAAATTCAAAAAATAATTCCTCTGATGACTTTGTTTGGGGATTGAAGGTTTTCCAAATGGATATTTTTCTATGAAATAAATGATTTCACTCTGCCTCTCCATGGAAGGAGGGAAGGAAGGAAGGAAGGGAAGGAGGGAAGAAGAGAGAAAGAAAGAAAGAAAGATAGAAAGAAAGAAAGAAAGAAAGAAAAAGAAAGAAAGGAAGGAAGGAAGGAAGGAAGGAAGAAAGAAAGAAAGGAGAAAAGAAGTGTGTAAATGTTTTACATTCTTTATATTCTTTATGAGACGGTCAGTTAGGTGCAGCCATAAGAGGAGACAGAGAGGCTCAGGAAAAAGCAAAGTTTATAATACCCACAAGCTCCTAAAGACAAGAAGCAGAGCATGCCATGTAGGGCCAACTAAGGAAACAACCAGGGTGGCCAAGAGGCAGAAGACAAGATGTAGGGCGGAGCTTGCGCTGTGGCCTTTACTGAACATTCACAGGACAGGCAAGGCAGGGCAGGGTAAACAGTTTAGGACTTGGCTGTTTGAATAATTTTGGAGATCTTTTGGCTATAAGGGTGGGCCCTAGTTGCCTGGCACCTGGCCCTGGAATGTTTAAGGCAGAGGAATGTCACTTCCTGGGTGCAAGGGCCAGATAAGGGAATAGGGAAGGCAAGGCTCTGGATAGATTAGTTTGCACATCAAAAGCGTGTTCCTGTCTGGGTACTATATTATCTCTAAGAACTGGCTAACTCAGGGAGGGGCAGTCCCTCCTCAGCCAGAAAGGATTTTTGAGTTGTCAAAACATCATAACGTACCGAAAATTAACAATATTTATGATACAGTGTGTGTGTGTTTATCACAATACCTATGTTTTTGCATGACACTAATTACAGAAATAATCTAAAAAGACTTCATCATATGAAAGGAAGAAAGGAAACAATAAATGGCCACAAACCAATCAGAATTGATTTTTTGATATTAAAATAGTATGAAAGTGCATATAATGGGATTTATTAGAAACTAATTTTCAGAGGAAGAGGAATACATCTAAGTACACTAAGCAAAAATACAATATACACAGCTATGTAAAAATAAAAATATACACAGTCCTTATAATCAATTTGCTCAAAATTTATTAGGGAAATTCAGTATTTGCTATGAATTACAAGATAAATGTGTGTTAGAGCAAGAATTTTGATCTTCTTTAGTCCACAGAATTTTTAACAGATTTACAGACCTTATTAACCACTTAACTGAAACACATTCGATTGCTCCGCATCCTCTATCGCTCCCTCCTATCCAAGCCCCTGTGCAGGTACGAGTATCACCACAATTAGAGAAACAGTGTCTCATTGATGACGCACCAGAGAATTCAACTTGTGAGCGAAAGTCTATAGTGAAATGTTAATTGATGAAAGAAATAGAAATTATAAATTCGAGAAGACCACAGAATTATTCTCCATTAGCAAGGTGTTCTCTAAGGCTATTTAAAAATAATGTATTATTTATTGCAAAAGTAAATTATGAAACAAGCTAAATTCTATAATTCTATCCTAAACATATATATCATATTCCCACTTTATTGTAAATTAAAAGCTTATGTGATGTTTTTCCGGGTTCCATAATGTCTTTAACACATTTAATATTGCTTACCATTGTATGGGGATATATGTATGCATATGGCTGATTCACTTTATTGTACAACAGAAACTAACATAGTATTGTGAAGCAATTATACTCCAATAAAGATGTATTTAAAAACAATTTGTAATAGACACAAAAATACTTATGTTTTGTAAATGTGTCCTGTATGCTTTCTTTACCATTTCTTTTGCTGTGCATATTGAGAGGCAAAATGAAGTTAGGATAAACTTAGAAAAAAAAAATCAAATAAGTAAACTTCATTTCACTTCTGTTGCCTTTGAAAGAGCATCTGAGTCATGTACAGCTCATGTCTGTATGGATAACTGAAAGTTCATAAATAAAATTTAAAAATCTAAAGAATAATTAAAATTTTCTAAGAGATATTCATGCAGAAATAAAGTAGAATTATATACATATATATATATAAAATAAATGACATAATACTAGTTTAATACCATCTGCTAATAAAAAGTAGTAACCACAATCAATATCTCCACCAAATATTTTTTAACTTTAGAGAATAAATAAAGAAGGGATAAAATGTCAATTCTGATTAATGCTAATCAAGTTAATGTTAAATTCTGTGTATTTGGTGTCTAATGTATTTTTGGACAGTTGATTTTGCTTTTGAAGTGCATTTTTTTATGCCATTTTAATTTTTAAATTCTGCCTCATTGTCCACGTTATAATGTTTGCTTTTCCATATTAGGTAAGGAAGTTTCAGCTGAAAGTGTGGAGGTGGGAAGAAAGAATTTTGACCCTCACATTTCTTCCTGCTGTTACTCCTTAGGTCCCATCATCATCCAGTAATTATTAATATGAGACTCCTATCAGAAATTCATATTCTTTACCTTTTGCCTTCCTATAAACTCTTAGGTAAAAACACAGAGCACTTATAAGGCTTAATGTACCAAAAATAAAGAATATAAAAGAAGCGACTATTGGCACACTGTGAAGATATTTCATATCTTATTTGTGAATTCACCTGTGAATTCCTTCAACTGCAACTGCAACAGGCTGGGACCTGGGACCTGGGACCCTTTGCTGCTGTGCTTGTACCTGGACAAACATCTCCTCCAGCAACAAAATACAAAGAAACTATAAGGGACTAAAAATAACTGCCTGCATGCAGAGTTGGGGCAAATTATGACCAACAAGATACAAAAAGACCAAAACCCAACTGCCACTTCTCAGGAGCTGGGAGCAAAAGCAGGGTACTGCGCATGCCCCCTGCACACAGCAACACCAAAGGGGTGTGGGCAGACCACCTAAGCCATCCCTCCAATCAGACCCCTGGACCTACCCGTACCCTTACCCCATAAAAGGGACCAGCTTGCCCCCCACTCTCCCCGGGGAGCAAGGAACAGAACCTGTTACTTGTTTTTGCTCCCTCATGCTGCAGCGTGAATTCCAATAAAGACTTGCCTGAATTTTTTGTCTGGCCTCTTGTCAATTTCTATTGATTAAGGAGGCCAAGAACCCTGGTCGGTAACAGAACTACACAGACAACAAAAGAAATGCACTGGATTCAGGAACCTGATTTTTAAAGTTAAAAGTGAAAAGCGAAATGATATTAGCATAAACATTTGCTACTATTACCTAAGAGAATTCTGATCACTGCCTCAACTCTCTGTGTGAAATTATTCTTGCATGGCATTTGTAATTGTTTCTGTCAGGAAAATGGAAACCTTGCAGGTATTTACTAATGTGCCTTGGAGAGCATGTAACCTTGGAGATTTGTGTAATGTACCTTTGGAAATGGAAATTCTACAGATAGTTCATAAACTCCTTGACCCATGATAGCTAAATTCTTCTTGAGGCAATAGTTGTCCTTGGTAAAACCTATTTTGTTACCATTTTATTTATAAACAACAAAGGAAATTGAATGATTCAAAGATGGCCAGATATGTTTATTAGAAAACTTTACACAGATCATGTAGTTAAGATTTTGTATTTAAAAGTGCCCTTTTTTAACTCAATAAATAGAGTCAGAAATGAGCTGCAACCTGATCTACCATTGTAATTACATTACAAGGCAACTTAGATCTAAGTTATATGAAGGATTCTGCTTTAATGATATAAATAAAACTCACATAAAAACTTTCTACATAATATCTTTATTCTTATTTGAAATAAGTCTGTGGTTCTATATATTCTTAACAAATTTTACTCTCAATTTGATTCATAGAAACTGATACCAGGACTTCCCTGGTGGTGCAGTGGTTAAGAATCCACCTGCCAATGCAGGGGACATGGGTTTGATCCCTGGTCTGGGAAGATCCCACATGCTGCGGAGCAACTAAGTCCGTGCACCACAACTACTGAGCCTGCACTCTAGAGCCCCCAAGCCATAATTACTGAGCCCACATGCCACAACTACTGAAGCACGCACGCCTAGAGCCCATGCTCGGCAACAAGAGAAGCCACCACAATAAGAAGCCCACCCACTGCCACGAAGAGTAGCCCCCACTCGCCGCAACTAGAGAAAGCCCATGTGCAGCAACGAAGACTCAACGCAGCCAAAAATAAATAAAATAAATTTATGGAAAAAAAAAAGAAACTGATACCACCAAAAATAACTCAATTACACTTTCAACGTTTGAGCTGTAAGAAATTGGACAAGAAAATTGGGATAATGAGAAAGGCGAGTTCTGTGAAGAAAAAAATACATATTAATATATACGTCTGTTTGAGAATCTAAAGCTCTAGTGTTTATAGTATTTTCTAAAAGAAATCCCCTAAAATGTAAGTATTATTCTATACTTTCTTTTCTACCTCCTAGGGGCGTAATACCTAAACATTCTTGATCCCAAGATTACCGTTAAGTTTGTCTTGAGGAAAAAGAGGCAAAGGTTATCCAACTTTTACTGCTAGGGAAACTGAGAAGTAGAAGTAATGAGGCAATTATGCAGGAAAGCAATGTAGAAATTGGAACACTGGTCTCTTGACATCAGAATCACCTTCTCATCGAGCTAAACAATGCTGCTCATTTTTTAAGGAGTCAAAATCAACCTTAATTAGTGAGATTGAACATAGCACAGACTTTTATTATAGGCATTTATTTTAGTCTCTTTGTTTTAATCTGTATTTTAGGATTTTAGTTATCTTGGAAGAAGAAAAATATTGCAGTTGCCAAAGGGATGTTACAGAAATATATATTTTATGAAAGGTTATTTTCATTTTCCTCAAGGCTCTAGAACATAGCCCTGTCTTGGAAGAGACTAGAAGGACTACTGAAATGAATATCCAACACTCCTCAAAGCTTAGCAACAAAAGCCAAGCTATTCATGAATGCTTGTTCTTTCAAACTTCAAAGTTCATTGGCCCCTCATTCAAAATATTTCCTATTACAAACATAAATATAAAATTAAGCATCCATTCTGAACAAATAAACCTTGTTCTGGCTTCTAATTCTGTTTTTCATTTTGCAAAACAATGAATAGATAGATTTAAACTCAATTATCAGGAGCCAAATCTACATCAACAGCAACAGTAGCAGAAGATTTGACTCCAAGCAACCAAAGTACAGCAAAAATTTTTGGTATAGATTATGTAAAATACTCCGTGATCTTAATCATTAAAGAAGTGCTTAATTCTTAGTTACTATTATGTTAGAAAGTAGAAATAAGTTTAATTAAAAACATTCAAGACACAGAAGCAAAATAATGTCCATCAACAGATGAATGGACAAAGAAGATGTGGTATATGTACACAATGGAATATTACTCAGTCAAAAAAAGAATGAAATAATGCCATTTGCAGCAACATGGATCGACCTAGAGATTATCATACTAAGTGAAGTAAGCCAGACGGACAAAGACAAATATCATGATATCATTCATACATGGAATGTAATTTTTTAAAAATGCCACAAATGACATTATTTACAAAAGAGAAACAGACTTACATATATCGAAAACAAATTTATGATTACCAAAGGGGATGCATGGGGCGGGGCAGGGGAGGGTAAGGATAAATCAGGAGCTTGGGATTAATATACACAAACTAACTATATACAAGAAAGTTAACAACAAGGGCCTACTGTATAGCACAGGGAACTCTACTCAATATTCTGTGATAACCTATATGAGAAAAGAACATGAAATAGAATGAATATATGTATATGTATAACTGAATCACTTTGCTGTACACCTGAAACTAACACAACATTGTAAATCAATTATACGTCAATAAAAGTAAGTAAATAATAAAGGCCATGTGTGAAGGTCTAGAAGTGAATTTATGAATGTGCTGAAATAAACAAACAAAAAACAAATGTATCACTTGAAAAGACTATAATTTTGATTTTTTTTTTTAAAGAAATCACTTCAGATTATTTTTCCCACTGTGTCAAACAAAGAAGATAGCTCTGTATTTCCCTAGTCACATAAACCTCCCTTCCTTACAAGCTTGATGAAATGTAAGACAACCAAATAGCAGAGCCATACCAAAAATAAATAAAATTCTCTACTTGCCAGAATTCAAGAGAAAAAATGACTCTGGAAGTAATTGCACAGTTTCCCATTTGTGTGGATAAAAGCAAAACTAGATGGATGAACTGATGATGGATAGACTGATGATAGACAGATAGATAAACATATGGGAAAACTCACTATTTTAATACTGTCATAGCTCAGTCTTTTAATGTGAAGAATATACTTAGGGGATTCCAATCTCTGCAGTTTTGCTTTTAATAAAGGAGATTAGAGATTGGAAAGAAACAGTGCAACTCTGTTTTCTGAATATTATTTCCCTGCATACCTTGACCCCCACCCCCATCCCCACCCATCTTGGCACCTAGACTGTTCCATTGTTATACCACAGCGGTCCTTCCTGAAGAGCCACATGTATTTATACTTCACTGTGGGCTTCCTTTTTCAGCAGCAATCACTCTCTCAGCCTAAAGCTTCCAACCCAGGAACACCTGTTTCACTACCACTTACGATAATCTAATAACTAGATACAAAAATAATCATCCTTTTGTTCGTTTCCCTATTATTTGCAGTCTGCAGAGAAACATGCCATTCATACAAATAAATGGTGGTCTCCTGCAAAATTAGTTTTGGTTTTTTGTCAAAGGGACTAGGGAGGGGAAATGGTTTATTTCCAATTAGAAATAATTAGCTGGACTCTGGAAGAAAAACAGGAATGAAACCGTTCTGCATATAATTTATTGATTTATAAGTAAGTTTACTGCAATTATGTCTCATACACATGCAGCTCCACTTATTGAATTTCAGTCCCTGTGATCATTTTATTCCTTAATAAAAGAAAATATGAATAATTCCTGACTTCTTCAAACTTATTTTCTAAACTTGTTAACAATTCTGACAACAAAATAATACAATAACTTTGTTGCAGGCAGAAACTATTTTCACTATTATTTTCTAATAATCTTTTTTCTTTTTTGTGGGATGGTTCACAGAGGATTAAGATAGACTTTCAAAAGCAACTACATTTTCTGGCTGCAAAGTTTTTGATGACAGTTATTTATTTTGGACTGAATATTTATTCAAATTATTATTATCTTATTATTATTATTTTTTGGCTGTACCGTGTGGTTTGCAGGATCCTAGTTATCCCACCAGTGATTGAACCCAGGCCACCAGGCCACCACATTGAAAGCGTCAAGTCCTAATCACTGGACCTCCAGGGAATTTCCCTAAACTGAACTTTTGGGCAACAGTAGGGTTTCTCAACGGCAGAATTACTGACATTTGGGATGGGATAATATTTGGTGGGAATTGTCCTGAGAACTGCAGGATGTTTGTCTGCATCTCTGGAGCCTACCTGTAGGTATCAGTAGTACCCCCACACCTAGCCATGACAATCAGAAATGTCTCCAGACACTGATAAATATCCCCGTGGGGCAACATCACCTCTGGTTGAGAACTACAGGGCTATAGCACTCACTTCTCTGTTATCATGGGATAATTCTATTTTAAGAGGAAATTTAACTCTGTAGAGCTACAGAGTCTGATATTCTGTTGCTTTTATCTCTAATTCTACACTCCTCACTTGTGACATCTACTCGTCTTAAATGGGCTTCTATCATCGACCTTTGCCCTTTGCTTTCTCTCCTCTTTCCCATTAATTCTATAATTGTACGTGTTTGGTGAACCACATATCAGGAGAGTTTAGTGACAGGAATTATACCCCTTAGATTCTAAGAGGTTATAATAATGACAGAGTAAAAACAACTATATTTATCGTGTTAAAACTTATTAACCTGTCTATCCATTTCTATATCTCAATAAGTGGAGATATATTTATAAAACTTGTGAGCAAATATTACTAACAAAATACAGTAAAACAAGTGAAAAACTACACACTGCTCATTAACTATGACTTCCAGGTTAAAATATTTTTCCAATTTCATAATTTTTATAAATTGATTGCTTTATCAGAAGACTCTAAGTCCCCCAAGAAGCTAAGCCCAGGTCAAATTCTCCATGAGAGTGATAATATTTATTATATCCAGAAAGCTAAATGTACCCAGGTATGAAAAGAGGCAAAGCACTGTCTCAATGGCTTTTCTCTATATAAGTATCAGCTTCATTGTTCCCTTTCTTTATCGGTAAATGTATCGAGTTTGTCATAAGAATTAAATAGGGAAATACATATAAAGCAGTTAAAATAGTACCCGCAACATAGAAAGCACTTAATAATACTCCTTGATAGATTTCTCCTACTCCATTTAATTGAAATGCCACTTATAGGTTAATAACAACCAAAACTTTCTGTGAAGCTCAGAACATTTATTCCTTCAAATATTGTCCACGTTTGAATACCTTTTAGTCACTTCAAATGTAACATATACCATAACAATCTTAAAATCTAACCAAGTTCTATTCTTCCCCTGTATTCTCTAGCTCTATATATATTCCTATTTTTTATATCTAAAAAGGGTTGATTTTTTAAAAAATTCTATCTCCTCGATTTATTCCACTTTTGCTATTCAAAAATATCTCCTGACATATTGTCCTGCCCTGATAACAAACTTCACAGTGATACACAGTGATCTTTTTAAAGAAATAATCTGATGAGGTGACTTCTTACTCAGAATCCTTCAATACCTTTCATGACAATTCAAGATAAAATCTGACGTCCTTAGTATGCTCTAGAGGGTTCTTTACGAACTGGCCTCTATTCTCTCCAAACTTATCTTTTGTCCCTCTTCACCTTGAATCCCTTTCTAGAGTCCTACTGAGTCATGTAAGTTGACCAATTCTGTGTGGTGCCCTAACAGCTTTAATTCTAACTCGTATGTCCACCATCTGCTTGGAATGCCTTGCTGCCCATATTCCCTGGACTATTTTCTAAGTCTTTTTTGGATTAAATGCCAATCTTGGGTGCTTACATTGTACCTAGGACTTCTCTCTTTATAATGTTTATTATATTACACTTATCGGCCATATTTATTTGTCTGACTCCTCCTAAGATATTCAAATTCCTAAGGGTTGGTGCTTTTTTTTTTTTTGGTAGCCCGTAATACCTCACATTTTTCTGACTGTATCTGGGAATGAAGATACCTAAAATAATATTACTGAAAGATGTTTAAAGACATTACACAAATCATTGCCAGTGTAAAGAACAGTAATTTCTTATTTAGACAGATCCAGATTTGAATCCCAGTTCTGTTACAGTACTTACTAGTTTGTGTACTTTGATGCAGTCAACGATTTATTTGCAAATTCTATTTCCTCATTTGGAAAATTGTGAATAATTCTTGCTACATAGGGTTGAGCTTAGACTTGAACAAGATAAAATATATGAGGCATATGGTAGGTGTTAAAAAAATAGCGTCTATAATAGTTGGTTCTGTTTGTAATTTCAACTCAAATTCCAAGTAGGAGTTGTATTCCTACAAAGATTTAAAAACTGTAATGAAGTTTCCAAACACATCGGAATGGTCCTAACTAAACTGGTCCTAAAACTGAACGTGAGGCTTGAAAAGATTCATGGAAAGAACTGACGGAGAAAAGATAGTTTCAATTATTAAAAAACAACTTAAAAAATGGCAACATATTCACTTTCCTGCACCTAATATAAGCTTTTCATTGGATGGTGGCAAAATAATGATGCCAAGTAAAAAGCCAAAACATACAAAATAATCAAGAAGATTATGATGAAAATGAATTTACAGCTAAAATCATAACTACTGAGCCACATTCCAAGCTTATAGTGTTCTTGGAAATATTAACTAATAAAAGAACATATAAGGCTTCCCTGGTGGCGCAGTGGTTTAGAATCCGCCTGCCAATGCAGGGAACATGGGTTCGAGCCCTCGTCCGGGAAGATCCCACATGCTGCGGAGCAACTAAGCCCGTGCACCACAACTGTTGAGCCTGAGCTCTAGAGCCCGTGAGCCACAACTACTGAGCCCGCGCACCGCAACCACTGAAGCTTGCGTGCCTAGAGCCTGTGCTCCACAACAAGAGAAGCCACCTCAACCAGAAGCCCGTGCACCACAACGAAGAGTAGCCCCCGTTCACCGCAACTAGAGAAAGCCCGTGCGCAACAACAAAGACCCAATGCAGCCAAAAATAAATAAAATAAAATAAAATAATTTATATAAAAAAAGACCATATATACAATTCAAAATGAAGAAATATACATATGCTAAAAGCTTTTTACCATGAGGAAGTGTGTTCAAAAGTTTGTAGAGCACCGAGATACATGGCGTAGCACTGGGAGGCCACCATCAACATTTATCATAACACAGTGGAAGGAAATAAACTCTTTCATAGCCTACAGACAATCAACACTCAGTTCTTACAGAACATACTTTGAGTGCTCAGACACATGCAAAATAACTGACTGATCTTGCAGATAAACTCACATGCCAGAGCAGCTGGTTGGGTTAAGAGCAATAAGGGGTACCAGTAAGTGAGTTCAGACTGAACAGGAGACCTATTCCCATAGCCACACTTCAGCAGAAGAATTAGAGATAATTATTGAACATACAGCATATCTGGGTTTTGCCATATATAGCTGTGTTATGAAATAAGAATTTTTAATAGATGAGGTTCTGTCACCTTCAACAGAACCTCCTGCTACTTTCATCAAGTATTAAGTTAAATAACCTCCTGATGAGATGTTAAACGCTGACATCTAGACCTGATGATCAGTGTCAAGATTCTGGTACCCAAATTAAGTCAAAATACAGTGAGCAGAGGGCTTTCCAGAATTCACACATAACAAGTCATATTTAACTAAGTTGTTTAACAATACATGAATGTGATTCCAATAGACGCATAACAGCAGAATCAACAAAATTTAAGTGATTAATATTAATATATTAATCATCATATTTGTCTTTGTGTTTTTATATTTTATACATGTAAGGGTAGAACCCTAAGTGATTTTAATCATGTTCATATGATTTTTTTTACAAACACAGCATGTTATCCCATTTATTGTATAGAAAGATTTCTCGTATTTATTTTTCACAATACCTCTAAAAGCTTCATTAGTTTTTAGTTATATTTTCAAGAGTAAATATAAGCATATAAAGCCTACACAGGTCCAAGTTTTCAAGTTTCTATTCAGCAGTTATTTTCCAAGCAATCATGTAGGATAACATTGCAGAAATTTCATAAATTCTTCCCATCTGTATGCTCATGCCCTTTTCAGTGTGACATGTAGGGGTGAAGTCTATTTCTCCACCCCTTCAATTCTAGTCCGTCCATTGACTTGCTTTGGCCAAGGAGACATTAGCAAATATGATGCAAGCAGAGTCTCAAAATGTACTTGTGCAACGAAGCCACCCTCTTTTTGTGCTTGCCTTCTTAAGACCATCATTCGGATAAGGTCAAAATAGCCCACAGGTGTAAATAAGTGACCAGTTGGAAGAGAACCAAGATGCTCTGGTTGATAGCCTGCCAGTCACTAGATAGAGTGAAGCCATCCTGCATATTCAGCCACCAGCCACTTACCAGCTGACCATGAATACAAGAGACAGCTCAGCCCATCGTCCATGCTGGCCCAGCTAAGAAGAAGCACACAGCCAATCAACAGAATACTAAGGTAAAGAAAAGGTATTTTTAAATTCATGAACATTGGGATGGTTTGTTATGCAAATTGTAACTTACACAATGAATCCTCTCATAGATCAAAAACAAAACATCCTGATGCATAAATTTTGTTCTGACAAAGAAGCCTCTTAACATAATGTGTAACAAAATGGAAACAATGATCACATTCAGGATGGAAAATAAATCCTCAAGCTTGGTATTACTCATTCTTTCTTTTTTGTTTTGTTTTGGTTTTTTTTCGATACGTGGGCCTCTCTCACTGTTGTGGCCTCTTCCATTGCGGAGCACAGTCTCCGGATGTGCAGGCTCAGCGGCCATGGCTCACGGGCCCAGCCGCTCCGCAGCATGTGGGATCTTCCCGGACTGGGGCACGAACCCGTGTCCCCTGCATCGGCAGGTGGACTCTCAACCACTGAGCCACCAGGGAAGCCCGGTATTACTCATTCTTAACTGCTAAATCAAATGCCAGGTCAAGTACTACCATTAAGGAAGACTTCCCTGATTCCTTTTTCTGAAGGTAATTTAGACCTATTTTGTACTTCTGTATCTTTTTTACTATGTTTCTCATAAGACATTGCATTTACCAGTTTCCTTGTTGCATTAAATTTTTATGTGTGCATTCTTGTTTCCTCTACTTATTTTAAACAAGATGACAGTAAGATCTTTTGTGTCATCCTCTTTCTTCATTATGAGCAACACAGCGCTTGGCACATAAAGTTATTAAGCCGTATTTCCTCACTGGAAGTCATATTATTATTCTTGATGCATGGTGTTCTTCTGGTATCACAATCCATGATTTGAAGCTTATCTTTTGAAATAAATTTATTTATATGGAGTCCCTCAGATTTATGGAGCATTTCTGAAACCAAGAAGGACCTGTGGGGCTCCTGGGCATGGAAGCCTTTCAAACAGCTGCTACTCAGGGAAGGGAAGGGATGCAGAGAAAAGGGAGCAGCAGCCAGGAAACACTAGTGCAGCCTTGGGGCAGGTCCTGGTTCTGCCTCAAGGGATACACAGAACAGTATCTTTGAGCTCCTTTACAGAACTAAAACCCCCAACAAATGGAAGACGTTAGCACTCTTCATTCCAGAGGTGGTCACAGTTTGATAACCAAGAAGCTCATCAGAAGACCACCTGAGGCCAAATAAAAGGAGTGGAGGCCCTGCACACACCCTGATCCTTACCAGCATCCCTGCTGTATGTTGAATCATTGCTACAAAACTCCTCACCAAATCCCTCTGGGTTGGGACGTACAGTTTTGAGAGGCACAAGCCCACAGTGTCCCCCTTTGCTTGACACAGAAATAAAACCATTCTTTTCTACTTCACCCACAACTCTGTCTCCGAGATTCGATTTGGCACCAGTGTACAGAGGCCGGGTTTTCGGCATCACCGTTTCATCTTTCCAGCCAAGTTGCCACATATGTGAGCAAAAGAATGTCCATTCAGATGATTCTAGCCCTCAAGCTGCTGGTGACCCCCCAGGCTTGAATCATTCCGTCAAAATCCCCAGACATCTTAAAGTACGACAACCATCCCTACCATTCCTACTGCATCCTATCCAAATTCCTGACAAATCATTTGTGAGCACAACACAAAGAATGTGTAATGCCACTAAATTTCTGGGTGGTTTAGGACAGCAAAAGCAATTGAAACACGCTTTGTTCAATATTCTTTCCACTGGAGTAGAAGAAGCCTATTTATATGCAATCCAAGCTGTGTTGTGTTAAAATTGTGACTTAGTGCTTATGACAACTTTTTTTTTTAATGACAACTTTTTAACTTTTGTCTGGGTTCTTAAGTCAAACTACTTCTTTAAGTTCTGAGCTTAACCATACTTTTGCTCCTGCAAACTGAATGATGGGAAATATTTCTTTTTCCTACATCATAGGTATTCAGCTATATATTTGGTCTTGCACACCACCTCCTACGTGGCAGGCAGGCCAACAAACATGATTCAATGCATTTTCTGATTATTGAAGCCCTGCACCGAGGCAGAAGCAGTCTCAGAGTTTTGATGAATAGGATAAAGTTCTCCAAAATCAAGATGTTGGTCTTGGGGGGCAAGGTCTGTAAGCAGATAGGTTAGGGAGTCTCTGCAGAAATAGAACAGGCATGGTTCTCTTGACATAAGAGAAGCCATTTTGGCCTAAGCCTGGCCACAATGCTTGCTCTTAAACAGGTCTCAGTAATCAATGAATGATCTTAGGCAACAAAAGAATGGAGGAACAGAGAAAAGGTAGTCAAACAATAGTGCAGGGATGAAGCGGAGTCCTAGTTCCTCCTCAAAGGATACACATAATAATATATCTTTGAGTTCTTCAGGAACTAAGACTCCCACCCAGATGGAGGATAGAATGAAGATGTGGACCCTCCCGACTTTACTCAACTGAAGCTTGGACTCTGTCAACCTTTGCCCCAAATTTATGCTGAATTCTCTTCCATTCAAGCCCCTTCATGAATATGCATGTGCCCTTAGCTTAAACCTTCCCCAATTTTGCTGTTCAGGAGACACTGCTTTGGGAATGGTCCCCGGTGCTCTCCTTACCTGCTGCAAGTAATAATAAATCCTTCCTTCTCCCAATCTTTTACTTGGTTGTGTCTATTGGCTTGACACCCACCAAGAAGTGAGCCCAATTTTCCATTAACAGGTCCACCTTTGATTTATGCAGCCCTTGTTCTCCTACTTAGGTTATCATGCTATAACTTAAAGGAACATATGTAAAGATGCTCTTTGATATTAAGATTTGGATAAATGCCCATTTCTATTAGATTACAATGGATTGACATTACATATTTATTTTGAAATGTTTATATGAAGAAAACAGTTGGTGCCCAGAGCATCTACAAAGTTAGTAAGCATAAAGGAAGGGAGAGAAAAGTAATGCTATGAGGAACCAGGGGTATGGGGTTCAAGAATTCTAACTCTCTGTCTACTGCTGGTGCTACATTCCTGGAGACAAGGACCACAGAACATTGGTTAAGCTCTTGAGCATCATTTCTCTAAACACCAGGGAAGGAAATTTTCCCTCTCTGACTTCTTGCTTTCAGTTTATCTCAAATCTACCAATGTATTTTCATCCCCAACTCTCTGTTATGCACAGAGCTTGTGTTTAGAGATAAAACAATGCAAAATGAGAGCTGTGTCTTAAGTCCGCCATCCAGTCAGGGGACAGACTGATTAATTGGACAACTTTAGTAAAGGAATGGTAAGTAATTTGAATCACCTGCATGTGTGTGCACACACATGTGTATGTCATTTATGTGCTCCCACCTTCAGCTAAAAGAGTAAAATAATGTACCTGTGAGAATCCAAATTATTTTCAGGATAAGTATCTCCTTATCTAAATTGTTGGACGAGGCAAATAGAGTGTAACACCTCTTTGCTCCTCCTAATAGGCAGTACAGACACTAGAAGCTTCCCATCGGTGGATCTGCACATTCATGTCCAGAATAGTTCCTGTTCCTGGTGAGATGCCTCAGTCCTCACTTTCCCTCCCTGGCTGACCATGTTGTGACATGATTTTCATTGCTCCATTCTTAGTATGTTCCAGGAACCAATGCATAAAACAGCCTGAAGAAAGGTTTGCTGTACTTACTAAAACCATCTCTGTCCTGCTGCTAATGAACATTGATGTAGGCAATAAACTGATTAAAATTACTTTGCTGGTGGATCAAGAAATAAGCTATTTAAGGACAGACATTATTTCAGCATGAAGAGCTTGCGAATTTGTAGTTTGGGTTTTTCACATTAATATAATGTAAACAGCTAGCTGGATTAAAATTGAACTGTCACAGTCACAAACTATTTAGAAAAACGGCGTGACTGCATGAAATTATGATGACTTGTTTCCTCCATTACCAAAGAACTCTGAAATGCAGTAGTTTTTAAAGAATATTATGTGAATGTAATGGAAATAGTTTTGGTGAAAGATTCTTTCCTTGTGTTCATTAAATTTCCACATTATTAACAGTTGTTTCTAGTTAGAAGGCAAACTGAAATTAGTTTATTTTATTTGGGGAAGGGGGCAAACTACCATTCTAAACACTTAACTGTAAAATAGTACATGGGTATACACAGAAAATGGTAAATATATGTAGGAAGCACTAAACAGAGTGCCTGAAACCATTACTGTTATTTGACAATCTGAAAATTATTTCCTTTGTTCCTATTCATTAGGGAAAATCTCTAAATAAACATAAGGATGATTTAAAAGCCATCAGTAAAAAAGCTATGACTTTAATTAGTGTCCTCATTCTAGGGGAAGGAAAATGTTCCTCATTCAATTCACTGGATGAATCCATCTTCACATTGCTTGAATGCAACCCAGGGCGTTAAAAACAAACAAACAAAACAGAATGAGAATGTAAATTTAGCTAATAATATACTGTATAGATCCATGTTATGTGCAAATGTTTTATATCCCATATTGGTATAAAATCAATATAACACAAGGAAAAATATAGAACGCCTTAAAAAGGATGCAGACACATCGTTAATGATAGAGGAGGATGGAGAAATATCTGAGAGAAGAAAGAAAGTCTCAACAATGGAAAAAGAATATTATAGGGGGCAGGGAGAGCTAAAGGAATGTTAGGATTCGATAAATTATAAGACATTCCATTATTCTATTTATCCTATATATAATGTTACTTCATTAATCAAAATATAGGCCCTGGATATTTATTGAGTTAATGTAGCTATGCTATTATTCTAGAAAATAGATGAATATATATAACCTATGTTTTCCCATCTAGCAGAGAAATGCAGTCATGTACAGCAAAAATATATCCTAAACAATACAAAATAAAAACCATTAGAGCTCAGAAGAGGGAAAGTTTATTTTCAGGTGGAGATGTCAGAGAAAATATTGTAGAGAAGGTGGAATTTGACCTACACATTGGAGGATGATTTGCACTTGAGCAAGTGCTTTGCTTTCATTCTTTTGCTCCCTCCCCTCCTCCTCCTCCTCCCTCTCCTTCTCCCTCTCCTTCTCCTCCTCCTCCGCTTCCTCCTCTTCCTCCTCTTCCTCTTCCTCCTCCTCTTCCTCCTCCCCCTCCTCCTCCCTCTCCTCCCCATCTCCTCCCTCTCCTCCTCCTCCTCCTCTTCCTCCTCCTCCCCCTCCCCCTCCTCCTCTTCCTCCTCCTCCTGCCCCCCTCTCCTCCCCATCTCCTCCCTCTCCTCCTCCTCCTCTTCTTCCTCCTCCCTCTCCTCCTCTGATTCTTGCTTCTTGCCTGATTCTTGGAGTGTGGGATGAAGAAGATATCATATACAGTTATCTATGATCTAATACTCATTTCCATTGAATACTACCTGTTTATCTGTCATTTTCACTACTTGTCTATGATGTCTCTGAAACCAGAAGCAGTATTTCATTCATCCATGGGTCTTAACACTAAGCATAATGCCTAACACATGACAGGCCCTCAATGAAAACTATGATGTTAATAAAGGGCAAAACAATTAAAGTCCAGGGGCAGCAAGGTGGAGAATGTATTCATGCACTAGAATAAAACTGTCTGAAATTAGAAAAGAATGCTTCTATATTATGTCATAGTGATTAAATAAAGCATGCTATATTTATAATAAATCTGGCAGGCAACCAGGAGCTCTGGCATTTCCCCCACAGGATAGTGAATTACAGTATTGACATGATTTCTTCCAATCTGCTTCAATTCACCTATCTACATATTGTATGTTACTCTAAAGTATAATTACATGATCTTGGTAGACTGAAAGATAAAATCATCTATATAGTCATTATTTATTACAGTTTATGATGGAGAATCACTACAAGAACTTGTTAAGACTTAAGGGCAGTTTTAAGGAAATAAGACAGAATCTGCAATCATCCTGGTTCTCACTGTAAACTTACTGTTACTTAAACCTCAATTTTCTCATTTGTAAAATGGGTTTAAAATAACACCTACCTCATAATTTTTTTTGCTAGTGTGAAAGGAGGTACACATGTAAATACCTAACACTGTATAAAAGACAGTCTCGGGCTTCCCTGGTGACGCAGTGGTTGAGAGTCCGCCTGCTGATGCAGGGGACACGGGTTCGTGCCCTGGTCCGGGAAGATCCCCCATGTCGCGGAGCAGCTGGGCCCGTGACCTATGGCCGCTGAGCCTGTGCGTCCGGAGCCTGTGCTCCGCAACGGGAGAGGCCACAGCAGTGAGAGGCCCACATACAGGGGAAAAAAAAAAAAAAAAAGACAGGCTCTATACATTAAAGTGGTTGTAGTCAGGGATAGGACTGGGATTCCTCCATTGCTATCATTCATGAGGTGTTTACACATACAAATTTTGTCACCACCATTCCCTTAGGTACAGATTACTGAGTAACCTGCTGGGTCTATAATTATAAGAAAAATATTTATTGGGCAGAAATAGGTAATGAATGCTGTTGATATAAAGGTTGATAAAATATTGTGCTTTGTAGCAATCTTTCAAAACTCTTCCTGGAGGAGGGGTTATAGAAAGGGGAAAGAGGGATCACTGATAAATTGAGGCTATTTTACATTGTTCCTGTTGTTGCCCTCACTAGATTGTCATAGTACACTTGGAAAAAGTTTCTAACTCAGAGGCTAATGCAATAAGAGACTGTCAGAGCAGGACCTGGGTTTATAGTTCTTGACCCTCCATATTGAGACACCAGCTAAATACTTCATGAAGGTTACTTTTTTTTTTAATACTTTTCATTTTTTTTCCTTTTTCTTTTTCATAATCTTTTGGCCACACCACACAGCATGTGGGATCTTAATTTCCCTCAACAGTGAGAGGCCCACGTACCGCAAAAAAAAAAAAAAGAAAAGAAAATACACCTTTGATCTGGAACAGTAAACAGGAAATTGCTCAATTTTATTTCAATAATTTAAGCTTGGGTATTTTGAAACACACAAGTATTTCCAAAAAAAATGAAATATTTATTTGAAATTTAAATTTTAAATGGCTTCATTTTTCTTGGGAATATGTAGTCTCTGATAAGATGTAATGGTTGTAAGTGCATTTTTTTTTGTTTATTTTTGTTTTTGTTTTTGCGGTACGCGGGCCTCTCACTGTGGTGGCCTCTCCCGTTGCGGAGCACAGGCTCCGGACGCGCAGGCTAAGTGGCCATGGCTCACGGGCCCAGTCGCTCCGCGGCATGTGGGATCTTCCCGGACTGGGGCACGAATCCGTGTCCCCTGCATCGGCAGGCGGACTCTCAACCACTGCGCCACCGGGGAAGCCCATAAGTGCATTTTTAAACAACAGCCCTTACATCAATTTGTAAAATGTCAAGCAAAAAATTCTGGGAGAATTAAATCTGATCATGTGAGTTTTACTGAAATTCAAAAGATTTAATTAAAACAACAATATGAAAATTGTACTTAAGGGAAAGTTTACAGTCAAAAAATTTTTCTTGGGCTTCCCTGGTGGCGCAGTGGTTGAGAGTCCGCCTGCCGATGCAGGGGACATGGGTTCGAGCCCTGGTCTGAGAAGATCCCACACGCCGCAGAGCAACTGGGCCTGTGAGCACAACTACTGAGCCTGCGCATCTGGAGCCTGTGCTCTGCAACAAGAGAGGCCACGACAGTGAGAGGCCCATGCACCGCGATGAAGGGTGGCCCCCGGTTGAGGCCGGCGCCAAGAGCCGGCGATGTGGTGACACGGGAACGCGGCATGGAGGCACCAGCGTAGCTGGGGCCTGTGGCCCTATGTCTTCTGGCTGTGAGGCCAGTTCTGCGCATGCTGTGGGGCCGCAGCCGCCGGGAGGTGGGCGCCCGAGGGGCCGGGAGGCGAGCCGGGGCCCCCAGGCGGGTTTGGGCATCGTGTCCGCAGCCAGCGTCCCCGAGGCCGCGCTGGGGCCATGATCACTCAGTGAAGCTGAGCCCGGACAGCGCGGCCGACTTCTCCTCGCGCTCTGAGGACCTGTGTGCGCTGCAGGGCTTGGTGCCTCTGCCCGCCGTGCGCGCTTCCCTGCGGGAGGGCCTGCTGGAGTTAATGCCGACCGCCTCCGTGGGGTAGACTGGGCGCCGCTCCTGGGCACCCTCTGCCCCTGATCTGTATCCAGAGCTTCTTCCAGCCATGGCTTGGTGACACAGGTTCTGGCAGAAATAAAGTTTACAGAAGTCGTGTTCCTGCGATAAGAAATAAAGATGTGACCTTCCAGTTGTGTAAAGCTCTTAAACGCTGTGTAAGTGCGTCGGGTGCGCCAAGGAACTTGGAGCTAAGTGGGCTAGTTGTGAGAGAGAGAGACTTAACTATGTTAACAAAGTATCAGACTACCAGAAGGCATGAAGAAACCTGGGCTGAGAGTCTTCGTTCCAGGAGACCTGATCTTGACTGTATGGCTGGTTTGAGGCGCAACACTCTGAACTGCAACACGCTCATTGGTGACCTGGGTGCAAGTGCGTTGGCAGAATCTCTTAGTGAGGATTTGTGGCTTAGAACACTTGACCTGCAGCAGTGTGGCCTCACCAGTGAAGGAGCAAAGGCTTTACTAAAGGCCCTTGAAACCAACAGAACTCTGCTCGTTCTGGATATAAGAAAAAACCCACTTGTTGTACCAGTGGATAACTTCTCCATCGGTGAAGGAACCATCCAAAGCTGCTAGACAGAAAAAGAGAGCTATAATTTTGGAAAGTGGTCAGAAAGGAAAAGCTACTATTAGAATTGATGTCCACTGGAGGCCCAGAATAGAAGCAAGATGAATATTCCATTCTTCATTGGCAACACCAAAGGAGATGATGCTTTAGAAAAAAGATTTCTCGACAAAGCTCTTGAACTCAATATGATCTCCCTGAAAGGGCATAGGTGGTGAGTACGTGTCCCATCCAGAAGCTTGTCAGAGAATTGGTTTAGTTTTCAGATGCTGAAGGAGACACATCTAGGAGCCTGCCCATCCTGGAGTAGCAGTTATTGTAACTAGTTGGGAAAGACCGTTTGTTACGGGGGTGCTCCTGCCGCTGCTTACAGGCCCCTTAGCACGATTCCACGGCCGGGAGCATGGGGGGGCCACACCTTCTAGGAGCTTTGGTCAAAATTTCCTTTGACAATCTCTGCTCTGACAGCACAGAGGGTGCCATCCCATCTCTGGTGCAGCTTGCACAGCCTGTTCAGTGTAAGAACAGACACTGCTGCTCCCCTGAACGTCAGAGAGAGTAGTTAATTCTGTCAGCTCCGTGAAAGATGTATGTTCTCACGCATGAGAATAGCTGCCCGCTCCCTGCCCCCCGCACGGCAGGCTCATCGAAGAGTTGAGCTAACCTAGGTTACCTGTGAGCGTGACGGTCCTTCACTGCGTTGGAAAGGAATTTTCTAATGACTGAGATGTGTGACGCTCCTGGCCACCTGCGGGGGCTTTCAGGTGGGAGGTTGGACACGATGGCCTCAGGTGCCGTGACTCTCGCAGGAGCTGGTGACGGGAAGGAGGGTCGTCCTGATGCTCAACCAGATGCTCCTGTTCTTAACGGCTGCATGGGTGGTTCTTCTGGGTCCGTGGGAGGCATTTGGGCCTCTCTGCATAATGCTGTCACCATCGAAGATGTCAGAAGCTGGCAGCCTTCATGAAGCCTTTTTTGGAGATGCACCAGCTATGAGCACATCCTAACCAATATACAGTCTGCCCTTGAACAGTGTACATAATTGAAAGTCACTTGGGCATGGCCAGAAAATCTAAACAAACACAGTATTTTTCTCGAATGAACGTACTTATGATAGATTTTCTTCTTTTTTCAGAGAACAGCAAAACATCCACAGCTGTCCCAAGCTGTTGAAACTTAACCTTAATTCTGACTTGAACTGGAAGCTTTTAAAAAGTCTTCTCTTGCTTTTCTACCAAATTCCAGCTACTGTTGTCTTTGTTGCTACTTTTTCTGCCTAGATCTCATATTCAAAGCTGCCTATGGGTTTAATTATATGCCAATTGCAGGTTATTGTTTTTACAGAAACACAGACACACAGCATGGAGGGTGGGTGGGGCCCTCTAGGTGCTGAATTTTGATCCTTTGCAAGATGACAGCAGTGGGGTCTTCTGGATTCTTTCTTTATACGGTTATTCTCATATTAAAAAAAAAACAAAAAAAAAAAAACAAGAGTGGCCCCCGCTCGCCACAACTAGAGAAAGCCCTCGCACAGAAACGAAGACCCAACACAGCCAAAAATAACTAACTAAATAAAATAATAATAAATAAATTTTTCTTAATCTGATATCAGTAAATCAGGTGTAATGATTCACACCAGGCATGCAGGAAAATACAGAGAAGGCCCCAGAACTCCTGTTCCAAGGCTACTAAAACCTTGAATTATTGTTACAAGAGCGTAACTGAAGTAGTTTCCAATCTTATCATACTTTCTTGGCTCAATAATAACTACAGTAATCACCACCACAACAGCTTTACAGATAGTATCCCACTGCATCCTCAGAGCACAGTCTCTGAAGCAAGACTGTTGGGTCTGTGAATTTGGAAAGTTAATTAACTCTGTTAGACTCAGTTTTCTCAATCTAAGAAATGGGAATGTTAATAATGTTTACCTTAGGATTATCATAACAGTTAAAATAATCGATCCCTTCAAATATCTGTCAGAATGTTTTACACATGTCAAATATTCAATAAATGTTTATGATCATTATTTTAACATATGTAATCAGGACGAATTGGGTTCAAATTAACTAAGTGGGTTGCCCAAGGACAAAAGGCAAAAAAGCAAATAATGGGGGACCTGAAATGAGGTCACTGTGATTCTAAGCTGTATATCGTATTAGCATTTATGCTATGCAGCCCCCAAATTCAAACAAGCAGCAAATATTCATTGGGCCCATACTACATGGTAATACTGTATCACCTCCCAGAATTCAATGGTGAATAACATAAATTAATATTTTCACTCATGAAATTTGTACTCTAAATGAGATTAAGACTATAAACAAGAAACAGAGAGTTGGACTGATTTCAGATTGTGTTGAATGCTATCAAAAAAACAAACAGGGTTGTAAGAAGAGAGAAAACAGGGAGAGCTTCTTTATATAAGAAAATCAGGGAAGGTTTCTTTGAAGAGGTGACATTTGAGTTGGGACCTGAAGGATTAGAAGGAGCCATCCAAGCAAACAGCAGAGGAAAGAACATTCCAGGGAAAGGGATCAGGATATTCACGTGCCCAGAAGTAGCATTAGAAACACAGTGTTCCAAGAACAGAAGGCTTTCTCCTGCTTAAGGAGAGTGAAGGTGGAAGACTGCAAAGCAACTAGAGCATTCAAGGACTTGTGGTCTTTGTAAGAAGTTTGGATTTTATTTTATTTTTATTTTTTCTTTATTTTTTGCGGTACGCGGGCCTCTCACTGTTGTGGCCCCTCCCGTTGTGGAGCACAGGCTCCGGACGCACAGGCTCAGGCGGCCATGGCTCACGGGCCCAGCCGCTCCGCGGCATGTGGGATCTTCCTGGACCGGGGCACAAACCCGTGTCCCCTGCATCGGCAGGCGGACTCTCAACCACTGCGCCACCAGGGAAGCCCTGGATTTTATTTTAAAAGTGCTAAGAAGTCATCGAGAGATTTAAGCAGAAAAGTGCAGTAATCTGAATTGCTTTTGTGAGAATGGACTATAGAAGACCAAAAATGAAGACGTGAGGCCAACTTATTATACTGGTAACATCATGAACTAGGGGCTGTTAGTGGACTTGGAAAGAAATAAATAGATTTGAGAAATGTTTGGGCCTGGGGGATGGGTACAAGTGAAACCAAGCAGGACCCCATGGAATTCCTGGGCACAGAAGTCTTTCTGTGTCCCTATTTCTTGATTAAATAGGCCTTATTCAGCCACCATGAACTTCCCTGAGTTCCAACTTGCAGGTTCAAACAGTTGCTAATTAGAAAACGGAGAGGGTGCAGAGACAAGTGAGGAACAGTCAAGAAACAATACTGCAGCCTTGGGGTAGGGTCCTTGTTCCCCCTCAAGGGATACACATAACAATATCTTTCAGCTGTTTTGAAGATACTGAAACCCCCACCAAGTGGGAGAAGTTAACTGTATGCTGCCCACAAGCACATAGACCCCAGACCTGGTTGGAACCAGAAGGTTGATGGTGCTGACTGCCACTTACCTCAGCACCAACCAATCAGAAGAATGTCCACGAGCTGATCACACCCTCCTCTTTGAAATATTACTGTAAAACTCGCTACTCCCTCCAGGACGGGACAAAGAGTTTTGAGGGCATTAGCCCATCGTGGCCCCCTTTGCCTGGCAAAACAATAAAGGTATTCTTTTCAACTTCATGCAAAACTCTGTCTTTGAGATTTAACTTGGTGTCAGGGTACCGAGGCCAGATTCGGCTTCAGAACTGACAACAATGATGACGTATAATCGGTTGATGAAAAAGAGGCACTAATGCTGAGTCTATGTTGAAAAACTGGGTGAAGGATAGGGAGTTTTACTGTGAGAAGATCAGGTTGGGGGAGAAGAGTCAAGATCTTCATTTTGACCTTATTAAATTTTAGAAGTTTCTTACACATTGAAGAGGAGACAAGTGAATATAGATGAAACAACTCCATATATGGCTTCTCAAATACCACGTAAACAGATTAGCTACACCAGTCTTTACAAGAAGGGGAGGAGTAAGGGTGGAGGGTGATGGAAATTATGGGGCCACTTCTTACTGAGAAAGTTCAGTTTTCTTGTCCCTAGAAGAGAAAAGATTCTTTGCTTTTGAACACTCCTTCTGGAATCAGCAGTTTCTTCAAAAGAAAATCCTGTCACAGTGTGAAATCAGCAGCATCATCTCATATTGAAAACAAAATTCCAAATTTCTACTGCATAAATGAAAAGCTGTTTTAAATACTGTTTTAAAAATGGAATTCCAAGGGGACCTTCAAGATGGCAGAGGAGTAAGATGTGGAGATCACCTTGCTCCCCACAAATACAACAGAAATACATCTATATGTGGAACAACTCCTACAGAACACCTACTGAACGTTGGCAGAAGACCTCAGACCTCCCAAAAGGCAAGGAACTCCCCACGTACCTGGGTAGGGAAAAGAAAAAACAGAGACAAAAAAATAGGGACGGGACCTGACCCTCAGGGAGGGAGCTGTGAAGGAGGAAAAGTTTCAACACACTAGGAAGCCCCTTCACTGGTGGAGACAGGGTGTGGCGGGGGGGTTAGCTTCGGAGCCACAAAGAAGAGCACAGCAACAGGGGTGCAGAGGGCAAAACGGAGAGTTTCCCGCACAGAGGATCGGTGCCGACCGGCACTCACCAGCCCGAGAGGCTTGTCTGCTCACCTGCCAGGGCGGGTGGGGGCTCAGAGCTGAGGCTCGGGCTTCGGAGGTCAGATACCAGGGAGAGGACTGGGGTTGGCTGCGTGACCACAGCCTGAGGGGGGTTAGTGCGCCACAGCTAGCCGGGAGGGAGTCCGGGAAAACGTCTGGAGCTGTCGAAAAGGCAACAGACCATTGTTTCCTGGTGCGCGAGGAGAGGGGATCCAGAGCACCATCTAAACGAGCACCAGAGACAGGCGAGAACCACGACTATCAGCGTGGACCCCAGAGACGGGCATGAGACGCTAAGGCTGCTGCTGCCGTCACCAAGAGGCCTGTGAGCGAGCACAGGTCACTCTCCACACCTCCCCTCCGGGGAGCCTGTGCAGCCCGCCACTGCCAGGGTCCCGTGATCCAAGGACAACTTCCCCGGGAGAATGCACGGCGCCCTCAGCCTGGTGCAACGTCACGGCGGCCTCTGCCGCCGCAGGCCCGCCCCGCACTCCGTGCCCCTCCCTCCCCACCCTACGCCCCACCGGCCTGAGTGAGCCAGAGCCCCCGAATCAGCTGCTCCTTTAACCCTGTCCTGTCTGGGTGAAAAACAGAGGCCAGAGGGTGACCTACAAGCAGAGGCGGGGCCAAATCCAGAGCTGAACCCCAGGAGCTGTGCGAACAAAGAAAAGAAAGTGAAATCTCTCCCACCAGCCTGAGGAGCAGTGGATTAAATCTCCACAATCAACTTGATGTACCTGCATCTGTAGAATATCTGAAGAGACAATGAATCATCCCAAAACTGAGGCAGTGGGCTTTGGGAGCAACTGTAGACTTGGGGTTTGCTTTCTGAGTCTAATTTATTTCTAGTTTTATGTTCATCTTAGTTCAGTATTTAGAGCTTATTATCACTGGTAGATTTGTTTATTGATTTGGTTGCTCTCTTCATATATATATATATATATATATATATACACACATATATATATATATATTTTTTTCCCTTCTCTTTTTGTGAGTGTGTATGTGTATGCTTCTTTGTGTGATTTTGTCTGTATAGGTTTGCTTCTACCATTTGTCCTAGGGTTCTATCTGTCGGTTCTTTGATTTGTTGTTTTTAGGATAGTTTTAGCGCTTGTTATCACTTGTGGATTTGTTTTTTTGGTTTGGTTGCTCTCTTCTTTATTATTTTTTAATTTTTTTATTTTAATAATGTTTTATTTTTTAATTTAATAACTTTTTCCTTCTTTCTCTCTCTCTCTTTCCCTCCCTCCCTCCCTCCCTCTCTCTCTCTCTCTCTCTCTTTTTTTCTTCTCCCTTTTCTTCTGGGGTGTGTGAATGACAGGGTCTTGGTGCTCTGGCAGTGTATCAGGCCTGAGACTCTGACTGGGAGGGCTGAGTTCAGGACATTGCCCCACCAGAGACCTCCCAGCTCCACGTAATATCAAACGATGAAAGCTCTCCCAGAGATCTCCATCTCAACGCTAAGACCCAGGTCCAATCAACGACGAGCAAGCTACAGCGCTGGACAACCTATGCCAAACAACTAGCAAGACAGGAACACAATCCCACCCATTAGCAGAGAGGCTGCCTAAAAGCATAATAAGGTCACAGACACTCCAAAACACACCACCAGATGTGGTCCTGCCCACCAGAAACACAAGATCCACCCTCATCCACCAGAACACAGGCACCAGTCCCTTCCAAGAGGAAGCCTACACAACCTACTGAACCAACCTGACTAATGGGGGGCAGACACCAAAAACAATGGGAACTACAAACCTGCAGCCTGTGTAAAGCAGACCCCAAACAGAGTAAGTTAAGTAAAATGAGAAGACAGAGAAATACACAGCAGATGAAGGAGCAAGGTCAAAACCCACCAGACCAAACAAATGAAGAGGAAATAGGCAGTCTACCTGAAACAGAATTCAGCATAATGAAGTAAAGATGATCCAAAAATCTTAGAAACAGAATGTAGAAAATACAAGAAACATTTAACAAGAGCCTAGAAGAACTAAAGAGCAAACAAACAACGATGAACAACACAATAAATGAAATTAAAAATTCTCTAGAAGGAATCAGTAGCAGAATAACTGAGGCAGAAGAACAGATAAGTGACCTGAAAGACAAAATAGTGGAAATAACTACTGCAGAGCAGAATAAAGAAAAAAGAATGAAAAGAATTGAGGACAGTCTCAGAGACCTCTGGGACAACATTAAATGCACCAACATTTGAATTATAGGGGTCCCAGAAGAAGAAA
This sequence comes from Tursiops truncatus, assembly GCF_011762595.2. Classification (NCBI taxonomy): domain Eukaryota; kingdom Metazoa; phylum Chordata; class Mammalia; order Artiodactyla; family Delphinidae; genus Tursiops; species Tursiops truncatus. The sequence continues at coordinate 13,009,039 of NC_047034.1, read as the reverse complement.
AGAAAAAGAAAGGGACTGAGAAAATATTTGAAGAGATTATAGTTGAAGACTTCCCTAATATGGGAAAGGAAATAGTCAATTGAGTCCAGGAAGCACAGAGAGTCCCATATAGGAGAAATACAAGGAGAAACACACCAAGACACATGTTAATCAAATTATCAAAAATTAAATACAAAGAAAAAATATTAAAAGCACCAAGGGAAAAGCAAGAAATAACATACAAGGGAATCCCCATAAGGTTAACAGCTGATCTTTCAGCAGAAACTCTGCAAGCCAGAAGGGAGTGGCAGAACATATCTAAGTGATGAAAGGGAAAATCCTACAAAGAAGATTACTCTACCCACCAAGGATCTCATTCAGATTTGACAGAGAAATGAAAACCTTTACACACAAGCAAAAGTTAAGGAAATTCAGAACAACCAAGCCAGCTTTACAACAAATGCTAAAGGAACTTCTCTAGACAGGAAACACAAGAGAAGGAAAAGACCTACAATAACAATCCCAAAACAATTAAGAAAATGGTAATAGTAACATACATATCAATAACTACCTTAAATGTAAATGGATTAAATGCTCCAACCAAAATACATAGACTGGCTGAATGGATACAAAAACAACACCCATATATATGCTGTCTACAAGAGACCCACTTCAGACCTAGGGACACATACAGACTGAAAGTGAGGGGATGGAAAAAGATATTCCATGCAAATGTAAATTAAAAGAGAGCTGGAGCAGCAATTCTTATATCAGACAAAATAGACTTTAAAACAAAGACTATTAGAAGAGACAAAGAAGGACACTACATAATGATCAAGGGATCAATCCAAGAAGATATAACAATTGTAAATATTTATGGAGCCAACATAGGAGCAACTTGATACATAAGGCAAATGCTAACAGCCATAAAAGGGAAAATCGAGAGTAACACCATAATAGGAGGAGACTTTAACACCCCACTTTGACGAATGGACAGATCATCCAAAATGAAAATAAATAAGGAAACACAAGCTTTAAAAGACACATTAAACAAGATGGACTTAATTGTAATTTATAGGACATTCCATCAAAAAACAACAGAATACACTTTCTTCTCAAGTGCTCATGGAACATTCTCCAGGATAGATCATATCTCAGGTCACAAATCAAGCCTTTGTAAATTTAAGAAAACTGAAATGATACCAAGAATCTTTTCTGAACACAATGCTATGAGACTAGATATCAGTTACAGGAAAAAAATCTGTAAAAAATACAGAAAAATCTGTAAAAAATACACATGGAGGCTAAACAATACACGACAAAATAACAAAGAGATCACTGAAGACAGCAAAGGGGAAATCAAAAAATACCTAGGAGCAAATGACAATGAAAACACGATGACCCAAAACCTATGGGATGCAGCAAAAGCAGTTCTAAGAGGGAGATTACAGCAACAAAATCCAACCTCAAGAAACAAGAAACATCTCAAATAAACAATCTAACTTTACACCTAAAGCTATTAGAGAAAGAACAAAATCCCCCAAAGTTAGCAGAAGGAAAGAAATCATAAAGATCAGATCAGAAATAAATGAAAAAGAAATGAAGGAAACAATAGTAAAATTAATAAAACTAAAAGCTGGTTCTTTGAGAAGATAAACAAAATTGATAAACTATTAGCCAGACTCATCAAGAAAAAGAGGGAGAAGACTCAAATCAATAGAATTAGAAATGAAAAAGGAGAAGTAACAACTGACACTGCAGAAATACAAAGGGTCATGAGAGATTCCTACAAGCAAATATATGCCAATAAAATGGACAACCTGGAAGAAATGGACAAATCCTTAGAAAAGCACAACCTTCGAGACTGAATCAGGCAGAAATAGAAAATATAAACAGACAAATCACAAGCACTGTAATTGAAACTGTGACTAAAAATCTTCCAACAAACAAAGGTCTAGGACCAGATGGCCTCACAGGTAAATTCTATCAAACATTTAGAGAATATCTAACACTGATCCTGCACAAACTCTTCAAAAAAATTGCAGAGGGAGAAACACTCCCAACTCATTCTACGAGGTCACCATCACCCTGATAGCAAAACCAGACAAGTATGTCACAAAAAAAGAAAACTATAGGCCAATGTCTCTGATGAACATAGATGCAAATATCCTCAACAAAATAGTAGAAGCAGAATCCAACAGCACATTAAAAGGATCATACAGCATGATCAAGTGGGGTTTATCCCAGGAATGCGAGGATTCTTCAGTATACGCAAATCAATCAGTGTGATATACCATATTAACAAATTGAAGAGGAAAAACTATATGATCATCTCAATAGAGATAGAAAAATCTTTTGACAAAATTCAACACCCATTTATGATAAAAACTCTCCAGAAAGTAGGCATAGAGGGAAGTTACCTCAACATAATAAAGGCCATATATGACAAAATCACAGCCGACATCGTTCTCAATGGTGGAACACTGAAACCATCTCCTCTAAAATCAGGAAAAAGATAAGGTTGCCCACTCTCACCACTATTATTCAACATAGATTTGGCAGTTTTAGCCACAGCAATCAGAGAGGAAAAAGAAATAAAAGGAATCCAAATCGGAAAAGAAGAAGTAAAACGGTCACTGTTTGCAGATGACATGATACTATACATAGAGAACCCTAAAGATGCTACCAGAAAACTACTAGAGATAATCAATGACTTTGGTGAAGTAGCAGGATACAAAATAAATGTGCAGAAATCTCTTTAATTCCTATATACTAATGATGAAACATCTGAAAGAGAAATTAAGGAAACACTCTCTTTTACCATTGCAACATAAAAAATAAAATACCTAGGAATAAACCTACCCAAGGAGAAAAAAGACATGTATGCAGAAAACTATAAGACACTGATAAAAGAAATTGAAGATGGTACAAGCAGATGGAGAGCTATACCATGTTCTTGGATTTGAAGAACATTGTGAAAATGACTATACTACCCAAAGCAATCTACAGATTCAAGACAATCCCTATCAAACAACCAAAGGCATTTTTCACAGAACTAGAACAAAGAATTTCACAATTTTTATGAAAACACAAAAGACCCCAGATAGTCTAAGCAATCTTGAGAAAGAAAAACGGAACTGGAGGAATCAGGCTCCCTGACTTCAGACTATACTTCAAAGCTATAGTAATCAAGACAGTATGGTATTGGCACAAAAACAGAAATATAGATCAATGGAACAGGATAGAAAGCCCAGAAATAAACCCACACACATATGGTCACCTAATCTTTGATAAAGGAGGCAAGAATATACAATGGAGAAAAGACAGCTTCTTCAGTAAGTGGTGCTGGAAAACTGGACAGCTGCATGTAAAAGAATGAAATTAGAACACTCCCTAACATCATACACAAAAATAAACTCAAAATGGATTAAAGACCAAAATGTAAGGCCAGAGACTATAAAACTCTTAGAGGAAAACATAGGCAGAACACTCTATGACATAAATCACAGCAAGATCTTTTTTGACCCACCTCCTAGAGAAATGGAAATAAAAACAAAAATAAACAAATGGGACCTAATGAAACTTAACAGCTTTTGCACAGCAAAGGAAACCATAACCAACATGAAAAGACAACCCTCAGAATGGGAGAAAGTATTTGCAAATGAAGCAACTGACATAGGATTAATCTCCAAAATGTACAAGCAGCTCATGCAGCTCAATATCAATAAAACAAACCAGCCAATCCAAAAATGGGCAGAAGACTAAATAGACATTTCTCCAAAGAAGATATACAGATTGCCAACAACCACATGAAAGTATGCTCAACATCACTAATCATTAGAGAAATGCAAATCAAAACTACAATGAGGTATCACCTCATACTGGTCAGAATGGCCATCATCAAAAATTCTACAAACAATAAATGCTGGAGAGGGTGTGGAGAAAAGGGAACCCTCTTGCGCTGTTTGTAGGAATGTAAATTGATACAGTCACTATAGAGAACACTATGGATGTTCCTTAAAAAACTAAAACTAGAACTACCATATGACCCAGCAATCCCACTACTGGGCATATACCCTGAGAATACCATAATTCAAAAAGTGTCATGTACCACAGTGTTTACTGCAGCTCTACTTACAATAGCCAGGACATGGAAGCAACCTAAGTGTCCATAGACAGATGAATGGATAAAGAAGATGTGGCACATATATACAATGGAACATTACTCAGCCATAAAAACAAACAAATTTGATTTATTTGTATTGAGATAGATGGACCTGGAGACTGTCATACAGAGTGAAGTAAGTCAGAAAGAGAAAAAGAAGTACCATATGCTAACAGATATACTGAATCTTAAAAAAATAAAATAAAAAAGAAATGGTTCTGAAGAACTTAGGGGCAGGACAGGAGTAAAGACACAGATGTAGAGAATGGACATGAGGACACGGGGAGGGGGAAGGGTAAGCTGGGATGAAGTGAGAGAGTGGCATGGAAATATATACACTACCAAATGTAAAACAGGTAGCTAGTGGGAAGCAGACGCATAGCACAGGGAGATCAGCTTGGTGCTTTGTGTCCACCTAGAGAAGTGGGATAGGGTGCTTGGTGGGGAGACACAAGAAGGAGGAGATATGGGGATATACATATGCATATAGCAGATTCACTTTGTTATAAAGCAGAAACACAGCATTGTAAAGCAATTATACTCCAATCAATAAAGATGTTTTAAAAAAATGGAATTCCATGATAACTTTAAATTCTAAAATATTGGTACACAAGTAATCACAAATATACTTTCTTTTAATACATTTTAATCCTGTAAGAAAGGTTTTTTTAAAAATAATCCTTTTTATTAATCATAACATGGTAAAATATGTAACTGCTTTTTCTGAAAAGTGTTCCAAACTGTACATCTACAGATTATGAAAAACTCCTATGGAATTTTGTAATAAGTATGAATATTGGGTTAAGGAAATTTCATAGTCATGTTAGAGTGTCATCAAATTAATATTCACCATCCAGATTGCTGTAGTTCACAGTTCTTCTGTATATTTCAAATCAGGTGTGTACCATTTGTACTTAGAACCCCACAGAATGAATTATCCAAAGTCCATTGATTTTAAATTGTGTTTTGGTTCATAAACAAATAATTTCTTTTATATTTCTAGAAATTTATTGTATAAGAAATTATGTATCTGGATTTAGATATCATGTATAAATGAAAATGTCATTAAAAAAAAATTGGTAATGAGTTACTAAATTTGCAGTTACTAAACACTGTTTTGTTAACTACTGATACCCCTTAACTCTTAAACTGTACCTGTTTTGTGAGAATGGATTGGAGAAGACCAAAAATGAAGAAGTGAGGTCAGCTTATCATAGTGGCAACATCATGAACTAGGGATTTTTAGTGGAGTTGGAAAGAAATAAATGGATTTGAGAAATGTTTAGGGCTGGGGGATGGGTAGAACTGACAACACTTGTTGATATATATAGTACTCTAAATACATATAGTTACTCTATTCTAGCTCTGTTATGTTGAATATAACTGTATCTAGGTAATTAAAACTTGGAAGTGATTGATTTATGTAGTAAGCTTTATTGCAATAGGGCTAGCGAAAGTACAAAAGATCTAATGAGTTTTGTGGATAATTAGACGTGATATTCTACTTTTATATTCTCACCAACTTTTTCCTAAGGAGTAAAAGAAAAATATATTTCTGTTTTGTCAAACATAACAATAGGTGTTGTATAAGGTCTTTTGAATTGGCATAGAAACTCATGGAATTTATTGACACTATAAAATTTAAAGATGTGATAATTTTGTCCTTGAGACAATAAACATACACTTATTAGAAGGTAAGTACAAACATATTACTTTGTACTTGATTCGTATTTTTTTAAATTATAGCATGAAATTGAGACTTGGGAATACCCCCAAACTATAGTTCTCCCTCTCTCTCTGTATATCTATATTATATAATATAGATATACAGTATCTCTTTTTTTAAAAAAACAATAGATTTTTAGTTAGTTTCTATTCCCTAGAAACCAGAAAATAATATTTTTTAGTAACGAGGGATGTTAAAAAAAAAAAGCTTAATATTTCGGTCATGTCTTCATGTTTGTTTAAAAGTCAATAATGTTTTATTTAAAGCAGCCTCAAAATGGTAATTCTTTTCTTCAGAAAAAAGAAAAAGAAACGCCTCCTAGTGATCTCCATTTTTTCAACCTGAGTCAGTGTGTAGAAACTGAAATATATCTTCCCCGCCATGCACTGATTAACGGAGCATGTTTTTGTTTACTGAGGCAACAGTGACACATCTATTTCTTACAAAAGAGAGGTCAAAGGATGAAGACTAACATTATGAAATTGAGAGTTCAGAGAATATTCTTAATATTTTCAATTTTTGACTTCTGAATGAAAATATCTTTCATTAAAAAATAAATCTAGTTTTTTAGCCACAATGGGTTAGGAAGTTGATGCTCTGGTATATTCCTTCACTCAAATAAAAATTAATGGAAGATAAAACATAAGAAAGCAACATAGTCAATTTAAAAATAAGATTTACATTTTCAAAGCCAAGAAATTGAGCAGAAATGCAAAGGAATTAGCAGAAATAGAGCCATCTGACTGTTGGGCTCTGGGTGAAGACATAGGAAGGTCAGGAAGTCTGGCTCCTCAGATCACTCTTTCCGTGACTATCTACATTTAGCTAAGAGGTAGGGTAGGTGCCTTTGCCTGTGAAAAGAATTTGGAAGCATAGTGAAACAATGTCTGGATCTATCTAGTGTTCATGTCAAATTATGAAACACAGATTCAAGATTAGCCTCCGAATTGGATTGTGGCTTGATAACTGGAAGATCCTAGACACTTTTCGCACTAAGGACCCAGGATGGAGTGAGGTGGGTGGGGCATACAGGTAAAACTGCTGGCAATGAAGCAATGAGAAGGGGAATAGAGGACTACAATGAGGATAACTTGGAAGGTAAAACCTACTCAAAATGATATGGGAATTTTGCCAACAGACTGCTTTGAGACTTGAAATGTTACCCTTCCCTGGGTCTCCAGCCACCCACTGGCCTGCCCTGTAGATTCTGGACTTGCAGTCTCTACAATCCTGAGCAAATATCTTAAACTCTCTCCTCTCCCTCTTAGTTCTCTCCTCAATCAGTAGATCTCATGATGTTCGTAATAATAATCAATGATATTATAACTGGTACTCTCCTAAATCTTTACCCTATGATATTGGCACTTTTATTACCCCATTTTACAGAAGAAGAAACAGAGGCAAAAAGGTTAAATAGATTGTACAAAGATACATAAAGTGTATGTAGAAGATCCAGGGTTCAAACCAAGCCAGCTGATTTCTAAGTTCAAATTCTTGAGGAGAGAGATGAATATATCTATATATTTATATCTATCTATATTTATGTCTATATATATTCATAAGTTAAAAGATTAAAGGTAATACTTAATATTTTTAGGCAGTAAGATGGGAAAGAATATTCGAGACTTCCCAAGATCAAACGTTAATTCACTATCAGGATACAAGCTCCCACGAGAGAATATTAAAAAGTTGAAAATCATTAGCTATTTCTTACATTTAACAGTGTAATGAATAAGTATTGCAACTGAAAAAAAAATGGATTTTTAGCCACTGATAATAGATTAAACTGAGAAGATGCATGTATCCTTGATCAAACTATCTCAAAGTTAAATTTTCTTTCTAAATATTGTGTAGCCCAGATATATTTATAACGTAATTCTTAAGGCCTTTAGGTAGAAATTTTTTTGTGTGTGTGTGGTACATGGGCCTCTCTCACTGTTGTGGGCTCTCCCGTTGCGGAGCACAGGCTCCGGACACACAGGCTCAGCGGCCATGGCTCATGGGCCTAGCCGCTCTCAGGCATGTGGGATCTTCCCAGACCGGGGCACAAACCTCTGTCCCTTGCATTGGCAGGCAGACTCTCAACCACTGTGCCACCAGGGAAGCCCGGTAGAAAATTTTTGAAGCAGAAATATTTTTTCTTTGGGACTTGGCTCTAGCTACCTAAGGAGGAGTGGATAACGGATACTTTAATAGGAATAAAGCAAGAGCAGAAATTTAAAAAATACTCCAATGAAGGTGACAACATTTTGAGATTTAACTTCATTGATCATAAGTCAATCCAATTTATTGATTCATAATTCCCTACAGAGTATGAAGATCTAAAATGAGGGAAAGGACATTTACAGAAAGATAGACAAAATGAAATGGAAGAGGACTATGTCCCAGATGAAGGGACAAGATAAAACCCCAGAAAAACAACTAAATGAAGTGGAGATGGACAAACTTCCAGAAAAAGAATTCAGAATAATGACAGTGAAGATGATCCTGGACCTCGGAAATAGAATGAAGGCAAAGATCGAGAAGATGCAAGAAACGTTTAACAAAAACCTAGAAGAATTAAAGAACACCTAGAAGAATTAAAGAACAATCAAGCAGAGATGAACAATACAATAACTGAAATGAAAAATACACTAGAAGGAATCAGTAGCAGAGTAACTGAGGCAGAAGAACGGATAAGTGACCTGACCTGGAAGACAAAATGGTGGAATTCACTGCCATGGAACAGAAAAAAGAAAAAAGAATGAAAAGAAATAAAGATAGCCTAAGAGATGACTGGGACAACATAAAACACACCAATATTAGCATTATAGAGGTCCCAGAAGAAGAGAGAGAGAAAGGACCTGAGAAAACATTTGAAGAGTTATAGTAAAAGAAGAAGTATAGTCAAAAAATTCCCTAACATGGGAAAGGAAATAGCCACCCAAGTGCAGGAAGTGCAGAGAGTCCCAGGCTGGATAAACCGAGGTAGAAACATGCCAAGACACACAGTAAACAAATAGACAAAAATTAAAGACAAAGAAAAATTATTAAAAACAACAAGGGAAAAATGACAAATAACATACAAGGGAATTCCCATAAGGTTAACAGCTGATCTTTCAGCAGAAACTCTGCAAGCCAGAGGGGAGTGGCAGGACATATTTAAAATGACAAAAGGGAAAAATCCTACAACCAAGATTACTCTAACCAGCAAGGAGTTCATTCAGATTCGACTGAAAAATCAAAAGCTTTACACACAAGAAAAAGCTAAGAGAATTCAGCATCACCAAATCAGCTCTACAAAAAGTGCTAAAGGAAGTTCTCTAAGTGGGAAACACAAGAGAAGAAAAGAGCTACAAAAACCCAAAACAATTAAGAAAATGGTAATAGGAACATACATAACAATAATTACCTTAAATGTGAATGGATTCAATGCTCCAACCAAGAGACACAGGCTCACTGAATGGATACGAAAAAAGGACCCATATATATGCTGTCTACAAGAGACCCACTTCAGACCTAGGGACACATACAGACTGAAAGTGAGGGGATGGAAAGAGATATTCCATGCAAATGGAAATCAAAAGAAAGCTGGAGTAGCAATTGTCATATCAGACCAAATAGACTTTAAAATAAAGACTATTAAAAGAGACAAAAAAGGACACTACATAATAATCAAGGGATCAATCCAAGAAGAAGATATAACAATTGTAAATATTTATGCACCCAACATAGGAGCATTTCAGTACATAAGGCAAATGTTAACAGCTATAAAATAGGAAATTGACAGTAACACAGTAATAGTGGGGGGACTTTAACAGCTCACATTCACCAATGGACAGGTGATCCAGACAGAAAATTAATGAAGAAACAAAAGCTTTAAATGACACACAGACCAGATATACTTATTTGATATTTATAAGACATTCCATCTGAAAACAGCAGATTACACTTTCTTCTCAAGTGCACACGGAACATTCTCGGGGATAGATCACATCTTGGTTTACAAATCAAGCCTCAGTAAATTTAAGAAAATTGAAATCATATCAAGCATCTTTTCTGATCACAACGGTATGAGATTAGAAATAACTTACAGGGAAAAGAACATAAAAAACACAAACACATGGAAGCTAAAAAACACACTACTAAATAACCAAGAGATCCCTGAAGAAATGAAAAAGGAAATCAAAAAATACCTAGAGACAAATGACAATGAAAACATGATGATCCAAAACCTATGGGATGCAGCAAAAGCAGTTCCAGAGGGAAGTTTATAGCAATCCAATCCTACCTCAAGAAACTAGAAAAAATTCAAATAAACAATCTATAATTTCCTTACACCTAAAGGAACTAGAGAAAGAAGAACAGAAAAAACCCAAAGGTAGTAGAAGGAAAGAAATCATAAAGATCAGAGCAGAAATAAATGAAAGAGTAACAAAGAAAACAGTAGCAAAGATCAATATTATTAAAAGCTGGTTCTTTGAGAAGACAAACCTGATAAACCTTTAGCTAGACTCATCAAGAAAAAGAAGGAGAGGACTCAAATTAATAAAATTAGAAATGAAAAAGGAGAAGTTACAATGGACACCACAGATATACAAAGTATCATAAGAGACTACTACAAGCAACTCTATGCCAATGAAATGGACAACCACGAAGAAATGGACAAATTCTTGGAAAGGTATAACCTTCCAAGATTGAACCAGGAAGAATAGAAAATATGAACAGACAAATCACAAGTAACAAAATTGAAACTGTGATTAAAAATCTTTCAACAAACAAAAGTCTAGGACCAGATGGCTTCACAGGTGCATTCTATCAAACATTTAGAGAAGGGATAACACCCATCTTTCTCAAACTCTTCCAGAAAATTGCAGAGGAAGGAACACTCCCAACTCATTCTACAAGGCCACCTTCACCCTGATAACAAAACCAGACAAAGATACTACAAAAAAAGAAAATTATAGGCCAATGTCACTGATGAATATAGACACAAAAATCCTCAACAAAATACTAGCAAACAGAACCCAACAACGCAATAAAAGGATCATACCCCATGATCAAGTGAGATTTATCCCAGGAATACAAGGATTCTTCAACATACGCAAATCAATGTGATACACCATATTAACAAATTGAAGAATAAAAACCATATGAGCATCTCAATAGATGCAGAAAAAGAATGACAAATTTGACAAAATTCAACACCCATTTATGATAAAAACTCTCAAGAAGGTGGGCATGGAGGAAACCTACCTCAACATAATAAAGGCCATATATGACAAACCCACAGCAAACATCATTCTCAATGGTGAGAAACTGAAAGCATTTCCTCTAATATCAGGAACAAGACAAGGATGTCCACTCTCACCACTCTTATTCAACAGGGTTTTGGAAGTCCTAGCCACGGCAATCAGAGAAGAAAAAGAAATAAAAGGAACAGAAATTAGAAAAGAGGAAATAAATCTGTCACTGTTTGCAGATGACATGTTACTATAAATAGATAATCCTACAGATGCCACCAGAAAACTACTAGAGCTAATCAATGAATTTGGTAAAGCTGCAGGATACAAAATTAAGGCACAGGGCTTCCCTGGTGGCGCAGTGGTTGAGAGTCCACCTGCCGATGCAGGGGACACGGGTTCGTGCCCCAGTCTGGGAAGATCCCACATGCCGTGGAGTGGCTGGGCCCGTGAGCCATGGCCGCTGAGCCTGTGTGTCCGGAGCCTGTGCTCCACAACGGCAGAGGCCACAGCAGTGAGAGGTCCACATACTGCAAAGAAAAAAAAAAAAAAAAAAAAAATTAGGCATAGAAATCTCTTTCATTCCTATACACTAACAATGAAAGATCAGAAAGAGAAATTAAGGAGACACTCCCATTTACCACTGCAACAAAAAGAATAAAATAGCTAGGAATAAACCTACCTAAGGAGGTAAAAGACCTGTACTCAGAAAACTATAAGACACTGATGAAAGAAATCAAAGATGGCACAAATAGATGGAGAGATATACCATGTTCTGGAATTGGAAGAAACAATATTGTGAAAATGACTATACTACCCAAAGCAATCTACAGATTCAATACAATCCCTATCAGATTACCAATGACATCTTTTACAGAACTAGAACAAAAAATCTTAAAGTTTGTATGGAGATACAAAAGATCCCGAATGGCCAAAGCAATCTTGAGAATGAAAAATGGAGCTGGAGGAATGAGGTTCCCTGACATCAGACTATACTACAAAGCTACAGTAATCAAGACAGCATGGTACTGGCACAAAAACAGAAATATAGATCAATGGAACAGGATAGAAAGCCCAGAGATAAACCTACACACATATGGTCACCTTATTTTTGTTAAAGGAGACAAGGATATACAGTGGAGAAAAGACAGCCTCTTCAATAAGTCGTGCTGGGAAAACTGGACAGCTGCATGTAAAAGAATGAAATTAGAACACTCCATAACACCATACACAAAAAATAAACTCAAAAAGGATTAAAGACCTAAATGTAAGGCCAGACCTTATAAAATTGTCACAGGAACACATAGGAAGAACACTCTTTGACATAAATCACAGGCAGATCTTTTTTGACCCAACTCCTAGAGAAATGGAAATAAAAATAAACAAATGGGACCTAATGAAGATTAAAAGCTATTGCACAGCAAAGGAAACTATAAACAAGATGAAAAGACAACCCTCAGAAGGGGAGAAAATATTTGCAAATGAATCAACAGACAAAGGATTAATCTCCAAACTATATAAACAGCTCATGCACCTCAATATTAAAAAAACAGACAACCCAATCAAAATATGGGCAGAAGACCTAAATAGACATTTCTCCAAAGAAGATATACAGATGGCCAAGAGTCACATGAAAAGTTGCTCAATATCACTAATTATTAGAGAAATGCAAATCAAAACTAAAATGAGATATCACCTCACACCAGTGAGAATGGCCATCATCAGAAAATCTACACACAACAAATGATGGAGCGGGTGTGGAGAAAAGGGAACCCTCTTGCATTGTTGGTGGGAATGTAAATTGATACAGCCACTATGGAGAACAGTATGGAGGTTCCTTAAAAAACTAACAGTAGAACTACCATACGATCCAGCAATACCACTCCTGGGCATATACCCAGAGAAAACCATAATTCAAAAAGACATATGCACCCCAATATTCATTGCAGTACTATTTACAATAGTCAGTTATGGAAGCAACCTACATGCCCATCAACAGATGAACAGACAAAGAAGATGTTGTATGTATATACAATGGAATATGACTTAGCCATAAAAAGGAACAAAATTGGGTCATTTGTAGAGACACGAATGGACCTAGAGATTGTCATACAGAGTGAAGTTAAGTCAGAAAGAGAAAAACAAATATCATATATTAACCCAAATATGTGGAATCTAGAAAAATGTTACAAATGGACCGGTTTGCAAGGCAGAAATAGACACACAGATATAGAGAACAAAGGTTTGGACACTAAGGGGGAAAAGCGGGGTGGTGGTGGTGGTGGGATGAATTGGGAGATTGGGATTGACATATATACACTAATGTGTATAAAATAGATAAATAATTAAAAAAATAAAATAAAATGAGGAAAGGCAGATGAGGTGCATGTGTAGAAGACATTCTTCCTATCCTTATTTCTTGTCAGTAAAATAATTTGGTTAATTGCTTTTGTTTTAGATAATTGTTTGAAATACTGTGTTAGTAGAAAAGCAGTATTAAAAAGAATAGTTTCACTGTTTAAAGTTAGAATTTGGATGAAGGCAACAGAAAAGGAGGAATATTATCTTGTGAGAACATATTTTGTTTATTTAATTTTAATATAGAAATTTGTCATCTTTCTACTTCAATTTGAGAAATCTAGAAGTTTGACTTTACATGATAATAGGATAATTTTTACAGTACTAGAATTTTGCCTCTAGAAATATTTAAGCTTCAAACATCCCAACACCAACGTAAAGTCTTACTTTATTTTGTATTCCATTACTTGTATATTTTTTTATCTGCTTAATATTTAAATGTAAGCATTAATGTTTATAACTTCTAGTTATAGTAAAGTCTCAGTGTTTTTGAAATTTCAGTGATCCTTTGCAAAGGAGCTAAGCTGAAATTGACTTAGCACATTCTTATTTCATAGAGAGGCCAAATTAATAAGGAAGAAAACTTTCGTAGGAATAATTAAGAATGTAAGAAATATACCCTCCAGCAATGTGAGCACTTCAAAGGCACATAGTACAAGCAACGGTAGAAAGCCCAATTATAATTTATCATGATATAGTCATTAAAATAACTTCCCCTAGAGGTTTTCATGAAGCAACACTTTTATTGCGTGTACTTTAAGTATAAAGGCAGCTTTTATTTTAAAATAATCATGGGTTTAGCCTTTTTACTAATTTATAATGATTTACAACTATTTTCTTTTATTAGTGATTCAACTTTCCAATTGTTGAACGTTTTTCTCCTTTCCTGTGCAGCTTTGAGCTATACAATGTCATGTTACCTGGTAATGCTTACTTAGTGCTTATCAAATTTTACACGCACACACATACAAACACATACACACTTATTGTGTAAAATATTTGATTAGTGTCTGTCTGTTCCTCCAGAGTATAATCTTTTTGAGGGCAGGGATCATATTTATTTTACTGTTAATGTTCCCCCAATATACACAAAACTGACATGTATTGACAATGTACTTAAAAAGATGTGATAAATTAATGAATAAGTAATAGAACTGAGATTGCTTTCTATCAAATATACTCCTTTTGAATTCAAAATGAACAAGTATGCCTTGAGCTCTTCACCAAACACTCACTAGACTTATAAGGCCAGACTCTTAAATGGATTTAATTAATGCCACAAGAGCCTTGCAAGGCAGAATGAGTTATGTTCATACAGTTAATCAGTAAAAGGAAATGACTGAAAACCTATCTCCTGGTCCTGGTGCTCTTTCCATTATACTCCAAATACTGATTTTCACTGAGAATTGACAGCATATTTGTTATTTTAAGTACTGAGTCAACATTTACAGTTCAATAATGTTACATAATACGCCATTAGGATTAAAATGCCTTGTAAAGCAGAGGTCCCCAATCTTTTTGGCACCAGGGACCAGTTTCATGGAAGACAATTTTTCCACGGACCGGGGTGTGGGAGGGTGGGGGAGTGGGGTGGGGGTAGGTTTTGTTCAGGTGGTGATGCAAGTGATGGGGAGCAATGGGGAGTGGCAGATGAAGCTTCACTTGCTCCGTGGCCACTCACCTCCTGCTGTGCAGCCCAGTTCCTACCAGGCTGCAGACCGGTACCTGTCCACGGACAGGGTTGGGGACCCCTGTTGTATAGGATTATGTGTTTTTAAAGTGCAAACACCATAAAATATAATATAGTCCTAAATGTTGTCTAACTGAAATCTACAGGGACCCTTAATTTGTAAAGCAGACGAAAGACACTCCGGTTGAAGAGAATGCAGGAGATAGAGCCTACAGAGCTCCCCTTCTTCCCCTACTTAATTCCTGAGATATCGTCAAAGACCTGATGAACCCCATGGAAAATCATATGAAAACCATTACTTGTCCAACCTCTCGAAGTTTCAGAGGAGCTACAGACCATTAAACCTTGGTCTTTTATAGTGTGTTATTTCTTAAGCATGTGAGCCTTTGATTTATATCAAAACTATAAAGCTTATATACTTTTATATAATACGTAATTAGCATTAACCTGCTTTGGAGAAGATGGTCCTAACAATTTTTACACCCTAAAGATAGGTATCTATAATGCTGAACAGCGGTGTATGAAATATTTTACTTAATTTTCTAATTATAGATATATGTCTTGCTTTACCTCACTTAGATATACCTCCATTAACTTTTTGGTGTAGTCAGTAAAGTCAAAATAATTTTCCTTCAGTATAAAAACAATTTTTTTTTTTTTTTTTTTTTTGCGGTACGCGGGCCTCTCACTGTTGTGGCCTCTCCCGTTGCGGAGCACAGACTCCGGACGTGCAGGCTCAGCGGCCATGGCTCACGGGCCCAGCCGCTCCGCGGCATGTGGGATCTTCCCGGACCGGGGCACGAACCCACGTCCCCTGCATCGGCAGGCGGACTCTCAACCACTGCGCCACCAGGGAAGCCCAACAATTTATTTTTTATGAAAGTAGAGATGTTAAACAGACAGTTGGAAGCTCAAGGACAGGGTTAGCCTAGAAATACAGAGACACAATAGACCTCTGATAATATTTAAATAATGGGGAGTAGAGGATATTTTTTAATGAATGAGAATACATAGGAAAGAGGATAGAGCCTGAGGCAATATCCTGAGGGAACTAGGATATGTAGGGATCGAGTAAAGGATAGGACACTAGCAAAGGCAACTTGGAAAAGGTAGTCAAAACGTAGAAGATTAGCCAGAAATATGGTGTTACAGAGCTAAGTGAAAAAAGTATTTTAAAAAGAAGGAAGTAATTTGAGTTAATTGAGAGAGCAAGTGGGATGAAAAGAAGTTATTTGAATTAAAGCTTTGGCAACAAGTAGATCATGGATAACATTGGCATGAATGGTTTCCTTGGAAAGGTAGAGAGTCTAGTAGGAGTGGATTCAAGACAGACTGGGAGATGAGGAAGAAGCAATGGGAAGAGAAAACTCTTTGGTGGGTTGGTCAATGGGATTAGGCCATCTGTGTTTGCTAATTAATGCTTATGGAAGATTTTAGGCTCCTACCCTCCCACAGAGACTCTGAGATAGAGGTGCTTCTCCTTTTTTTTTTTTTTGGTAATTCTTTATTATGGCTTTATTTTATATTATGAGTGTTACAATCAAACAGTGTCATGGGGGCTTCCCTGGTGGCGCAGTGGTTGAGAGTTCCCCTGCCGATGCAGTGGACACGGGTTCGTGCCCCGGTCCGGGAAGATCCCACAGGCCGCGGAGCGGCTGGGCCCGTAAGCCATGGCCGCTGGGCCTGCGCGTCCGGAGCCTGTGCTGCGTTAGGGGAGGGGCCACAGCAGTGAGAGGCGAGTGTATGGAGGGGGGGGGGGGGGGGGAAACAGTGCCATGAAGATTAGAATTATAATCTCATATTTAACAGCACTTTGCTTTCTATTATTTAACTTTTTATATGGGCTCATCATCTCAAAAACAAAAACAAAAACAATGTTCTTTGTCAACTCAGCTAGCTAATGCTCTCCCTCTTGATATTTGGCCTAACTATCAGTCTAGGGGTGCTATCTTTCTTAATGATTCTATTTTAAAGGGATGGCTCCCAGGTCCTTGAGAAAGAAGTTCCTAGGTTGTAAAACTGGCAAGAGGCTGATTTACATCTCAAAAGAGTAGAGAAAGAATTTAAAATTGCAAGTGTTCTAAAGCAAATTCTCTAAGAAAAAGGAAGTTAGAGGTCTATCTTTAGAAAGAAAACTGTCTAAAATGTCATCAAGCTAAGGGAAACATTAAGGCCTTCTTGGTCACAGGGAATCTGAGCTATATATGGAGGGATGTCAAGACAAGAGTAAGATGATGCATAGTAAAAAGTGCCAGGATCAATGGCCATAATAAAAATGGATGCTGGTAAATTATGGTGGCTGCTAAAAATGAGCAGGAAAGATAGGAGTTGGTAGTTAGTATGCAGAAAACTCAAAATTGAGATTTGTCAATAGTATAAAGTTATAGGTTGGAAGAGATTCTAGGCTATAAACATGGAAGTGAGAGGCTGAGGAAAGATGGAGAAAAAGTTTCTTGATGAGGAGATTTCAGATCTCAATAAATTGGATATTTTGTAGCATGGTTGCTTAAGTAACCAGAGTGGAGATAGGGGCATTGACTAAGAGATACCTATTGAGCCTGGTGTTAAGATCTTAAAATCTTCAATGTTTAAGGACAACTGAGAAATTTACAAATGGTTGTAACAAGGAACTGCTATGGTCTGATGGCCATCAACAAAAGCAGTTTTCTTTTCATTGGTTTGTTTGAGAATGGAGGGAGAAGAAATGGTCTGGAAGTGAAAAGGAGGAGGAAACCACTTCCAGGGCTCATGGTACACAAAGTAGGGGGAAGAAGAGAGCTACCACTGGAGAGGGCTACAGAGGAGTGATACCTGGTTTTTTGTGTTTTTTTTTGTTTTATACTTCCAACATACCTAGACTATAAATCTAGGGCCCTCATGGAGAAATTGAAATCACTGATCACTTTAAATTTGTATTTGAAGCAACTCTGGATTTCCATCAATATATTGGCAGGAGTGCACATTCTTCCATTTACAGATTTTATTTATTTATATTTGAAAGATGTTCAGTATCTCCTTGGGCAAAATTAGAAACCACATCAAAGCTAGTTCTTCCTGCTATCTATCTCTCATCTGTCTGTCTCTCTTTCTTCTTCTCTCTCATACACACACACACCCCTAGGTACAAGCCAGAAGAATTCCTGATAGTACATGTCCATGGCTCATCTCCTGTATAAGTCTTGAAAAGAGCTTGCAGAGAAGAACTCAAAACATTGATAATAGGGAAAAAAAGGAACTACTGTAAAAAATATAAAAACATACTAGAAGAAACAAATAAGACAGAAATGAGAAAAAAATAAAAAAAGAATATTCTCAGAAAAATATATTTCATGGAGCTGTTGAAAATTTTACTGAAATATATTGCCAAGAATTAAAAGATAGCTCAGTGAATGGATTACCTCTTTAAATCAATAGCAAAAAGTAGGAAGGGAACTTCCCTGGTGGTCCAGTGGTTAAGGCTCTGTGCTCTCAATGCAGGGGTCATGGGTTCAATCCCTTGTCAGGGAACTAAGCTCCCACATGCTGTGTGGTGCAGCCAAAAAAGAAAAACAAAGAAAGTAGGCAGGGAAATCTGTGAAACAATGGCAAGACAGTAAAAATAACGCAGCCAGAGCTAGCAAAGCCTAGTGAAGTAGGAGAAGGAAAATAAATACATTATCCCAGAAATGATGAGAAATTGGAGGCAATGAACTGTTAGCATTAACATTGTTAGAAACTCAGAATAGGACAAATAGAATCAGAATAAAAAAGAGTGTGACTGGAAATGGAAATGTTCCAAAAGATATGGCAAGAAAGTGTTTTCCAAAAACATAAAATTCATACAAAGAGGAATTTGTGTGTGTGTGTGTGTGTGTGTGTGTGGTACGCGGGCCTCTCACTGTTGTGGCCTCTCCCATTGCGGAGCACTGGCTCCGGACGCGCAGGGTCAGCAGCCATGGCTCACGGGCCCAGCCGCTCCGCGGCATGTGGGATCTTCCCGGACCAGGGCACGAACCCGCGTCCCCTGCAGCGGCAGGCGGACTCCCAACCACTGCGCCACCAGGGAAGCCCCGCGACAAAGAGGAATTTTTGAAACACTATATTGATCCAGATATCTTAAGACATGGTGAAAAATCACCATATATCTGATAGCAACTTATATGATCACTTTATGTAGTTTGTAATATTTTATGCAAAATGATAATTTATTGTGACACCATTATAATATTTGAATATTATATATTAAGTACATAATTTAATTATGAATCTAAATTTTGCTTTCAGGCTTTTATGGACAATTTCAAGGGCTTATGCCTCAGTAGGCAATGGCTTCTTCAAATTGACATAATAATAAAATAATTATTAAATACATTTAATCAGTATTGAAAATTTACAAATAAAACACATTTTGTGAAGATGTCAATTATAACATAGTTCTGATTTTTCCTAAAATCAAAGCATAAATAATTATATGCAATATTTAGTAATTTAGAAATTATATTTTTATTTAAATTGTGTATCACTCAACAATGTCTTACCAAAAGCAATAACCCCCAATACACTCGCTAACGATTGCATTCAGTGGTTTTGATACGTTGTCAGCTTTGAAGCTAGAGTGATTGTTTGTTTTTTGGTCATGATTATCTTTTCAAAGTAGGATGATAGAACATAATTTATTTAACACACATGTTAACAGGATCCATTATGTTTCAAGATGTAGAATTTTGGCATGTGGGGCACCATTTTTATTCTTGCCTGAGACTCCACAAATATTAAGAGAAGATTCTACATTGGAACAAAATGAATATGGAAAAGTCAACATTGAGACATGTCTGAATAAAAGTATCATATTTCAGAGAAAATAACAAAGTTTCAAAAGAAGAAAAACAACTTTTAACGTCAAAATGCAAAGGAACAGTGCATATTTTCTTCTTGCTTGGATTAATGTGACTCTCAAGTAATTCTTTCAGGTGAACAAAATGACTCAGAGAAAGGAGGCAAAGGGATACCACACAGAAATTTGATAAATGCAGGTAGTTAAAATTAAGTCCAAAGAAAAAGATGCATATTTTATGGGTATGGCCACTTACACTTAGATCTGAGTTCAACTGAATAGAAATTAAAAAAAGAAGACGTGGTAATATATTTTGGAAATAATCTGAAACGTGGATTAAAAGAGACTCTAATGGTTAAAGAACCAAAAAATACCCTTGGATATACAATTTTTTACGGACAGAAAGCAGGAACTCTTCAGATGTGAGCAAGGATAATGAAAAAGAAAAGATTTACCAGGGCGCATATCTAGGAGGAATAGATAAAAAGGAACTTAAAAGTTTCTATCAGGAGCAGAACTAGAGCCTAATCAAAGGACATTCCCTCTTTCTAAAAAGGAGAATCTTGGAATATTTGCCTATATTTCAGAATTGCTATTAACCAGTAACTGCCATATGGTTCTACTATTTTCCTTTCCAAACAGGAGTACTTGCTACAATTACCATATGCTGTTTTCACCATTGTATGCTATTTGTCTCTATTTCATTTACAGGCCTCCAAATAAAGGGAATCTACATCTGGTCCTGATGAAGAATAGTCCATCACAAGACCTTGGGTTTCAAGCCTAAGGCCACATATATATAAATGAAGAATCTGGTACCTTTGTTGGGGAGGAGTAAGTGTATTTTGTAAGCAAAAGAGAGAGAACTCAATTACAGTTACCAAGGAATGTACTTGTTAGAAAGCAGTATTGTCAAAGCCATTGACTCACTCCTCTCCAATACGCCCCTCTGCCATTTGGCTTTCTGCCACATGGGCTTTTGCCATATGATCTGATATAGCCAGCAGAATGTGAACAAAAACGTCAACATGCCAGTCTAGAGATTTTAAGAGAAATTCCATGTTTTCATTAGTTCTTTTTGTGCTCCTCTCCCCTGCCATGAAAACAGCAGGACCCAGGCAGTAGCCTTTCCTTCAACCTAGGCCCCCCAATGAAAAGGTCATAAAGCCTTACTGAACCAGTCCAAGCCAGTAGAACCCAGCAAATGTGCAGCTGAAATCTTGGAGTTGCCTACTGCTGTAGCAAAAACTGACTAATAGAATATATTTTTAAAATAAAGAAAGCAGAAAATACATTTGAACAAACAAAAAAATAAATCAAATCACATGTTCTGTAAGCCCTTCCTAAAGAAATTAACAATTAAAAATCTTCAGTTGAACTCTTGCACTGCTAGTGGGAATGTGAATTGGTACAGCCACTATGGAGAACAGTATGGAGGTTCCTTAAAAAACTACAGATAGAACTACCATACGACCCAGCAATCCCACTACTGGGCATATACCCTGAGAAAACCATAATTCAAAAAGAGTCATGTACCAAAATGTTCATTGCAGCTGTATTTACAATAGCCCAGAGATGGAAACAACCTAAATGCCCATCATCGGATGAATGGATAAAGAAGATGTGGGACATATATACAATGGAATATTACTCAGCCGTAAAAAGAAACGAAATTGAGCTATTTGTAATGAGGTGGATAGATCTAGAGTCTGTCATACAGAGTGAAGTAAGTCAGAAAGAGAAAGACAAATACCGTATGCTAACACATATATATGGAATTTAAGAAAAAACAAATGTCATGAAGAACCTAGGGGTAAGACAGGAATAAAGACACAGATCTACTAGAGAACGGACTGGAGGATATGGGGAGGGGGAAGGGTGAGCTGTGACAAAACGAGAGAGTGGCATGGACATATATACACTACCAAACGTAAGGTAGATAGCTAGTGGGAAGCAGCCGCATAGCACAAGGAGATCAGCTTGGTGCTTTGTCACCGCCTGGAGGGGTGGGATAGGGAGGGTGGGAGGGAGGGAGACACAAGAGGGAGGAGATATGGGAACATATGTATATGTATAGCTGATTCACTTTGTTTTAAGGCAGAAGCTAACACACCATTGTAAAGCAATTATATCCCAATAAAGATGTCAAAAAAAAAGAAAAAAAAATCTTCAGTTGAACATGAGGCGAATTGAGAAATTATAGCAAAATGATTTGTGATATTCAATTCAATTTATTTAATAACAAGACTAAGAGTAAAGCAGAATGTAATGTAAATGGAATCAACCCTGAAAATCCATAAGTAATATAATTAATAATATATAGGAGGGAAAGGGGAAGAAAAATTATGAGGGTGTGAAATCACACTGATTATCTCATTTGAAACTGATAAACAAGTAAAAAAATGAGAATATTCAAAGGTTTAAAAAAGTAGAGTAGGGAAAAAAAAAGAATAAAAGAAAAAAATGATGTAGTCATAAAACCCAGAAGGCATATAATGATTGTGATATTCCACCCATATTCCATTTCAGTGAAAGACTTGTTGCTCTTGTTGAAAGGCTGAGAGCGTTGTTGATAAACTTTTTGCTTCTTCAAGGGTTCCCTCAACTGTAAAGACTTATCTAGCCCAAGTCACATTCTGCCACATACAATGACCGAGACCTAGTAGAATGTAAAGGGCTGGCTATATCAGCTCAACGTGGAACAGTTTTGAAGGACCACTGTAGCTCAGAGCTCCTAGAGTTATCAGTCTAGGTTACAGCTGCATTTCCATTTTGATTCGATTTCTCCCTCTACCCAGACCTGATTCTTATCCCTCCTGTTCACAAATGTGTATCCTAAATGCACTCCTTAGTAAATATCTTAATACTAACTGAATCTGCTTCCTGGGAGCCCAGCCTACAAAAGAAGGTAAAGGGGAAGGAAAGCATCATACCTTAGTTTCCTCCAAAAGCTGATTCCAAAACAAATATTTAAGTAAATAATTTATTTAGGAGGTGAACTTACACGAAGGTTCATATTTAAAGCCGGATTCACAAGAATCAGAGAGCTTACTCATTTATCAGGTTCTATGAAAAATTTTGAGAATAAAAGCAATCAAGAACCAGAGGTGAAGTAGGGAGAGAGCTAGGCAACTAGGAGCTGCTTCCCAGGACCTTCTTTCATATTTTGTACACATGCTGTGTAACCTAGAGCAGTAAAGGAGGTCTCCTGTGAGGTATATGGGTTACATCACACAGTAGGAAGTGTTTAATTTATGAAGTATATCTGTTTAATACCATAGGTTATTATATAGCTCATGGGACAATTTCCAGGGAGTCATAGCTCACAAAATCCATAGATTCTAGTTTTGTTCACCATAAATAAACCTAAACCACGGATATTCTACATAAACATTTCATACATAAGAACTCTTCTCC
Organism: Tursiops truncatus; assembly: GCF_011762595.2. Lineage (NCBI taxonomy): Eukaryota > Metazoa > Chordata > Mammalia > Artiodactyla > Delphinidae > Tursiops > Tursiops truncatus. Next base: position 12,985,669 of record NC_047034.1, on the reverse strand, counting down.
TGGAAGACAGTATTAGTGTGGTTTGCAAGGAAAAGAGATCCAGTAATCATCCCATTTATAAGGAGATAAGACCAGGGCAGCTGCCTTCTTTCTTTCCCTGAGACATCTAACCCTCAAAAATCACCTTCTTTAATTCCTTCTTCCCCAGAGGTCATATAAGTTGAGGAGAAGTAGGTGAAGGAGTAGGAAATTAATCAAAGAAGTAAAGAAAACCAATAAAATGCCTACTTATTAGAGGGGCCACTGTTGTAGGCAACTAGAAATTTATTCAACTGAGATCCTGAGAAAACCAGGATCTCAGAATTGAGATAAAACAAATCTCAGAATTGTTCCAATGAGGAGCAAGAAAGTTGGGTTATTTTCCCACCCATTCTTATCGTCTCTCATTAGTTGGAAGTTACTCTAAGAGATAGAGAATGCTCACATAAACCAGAGGATGTCCTCAGACAGATATCTGGTGTTTGAACCTCAGTGTACAAGAATTGTTCAATGTCCACTGCCACTGGGCTAACTTCCATGATTAGTCAAGGGGATATGGACAGAGCAATGGCACCATCTGTTATGCAGGCCAAAGGCAAGGAAACTAATATATACTAATTTTGTTATTTTCATAGTACAAAGTCAATGTAAAATTTTTAAAATGAAAAAATGTTTAGTATATAATCAGTGAAACAAAAATTAAATCTTCCTAAATATTGGAAGAAGCAACTGAATAAAGCAAAACAAAGAGACCATGATGAAATAAATTAAAAAGAAGTATTGAAAAGGAAACTAAACCTTAAGTTAGTGCAAAAGAACTAAAAGTAAAAACATATCTGCCATATCAGTAAATGTAAAAGGCTCACAGACTTAACTGTATACTGTACATAGGAGACACACTCAAAACAAACTTGTTGTAAGTTTAAATATAATTATGTAAGTAGAATTTATAAGAAAAAAATGCAAACAAAAATGAAGCAGAGATTCAGTTTAATATCAGACAGGTATATTTTGGGATGAGAAGCATTAAATGAGATAAAAAGGGAACTTTATAACAGTTAATAGTTAGTTCCTCAAATGAAGATCTAACAATTATAAGTATCTACACAGCTAACAGTACACATTCTTTAAAATCGCACATGAAACATTCAACTTATGCAAGGCCATAAAAACAAGTCTCAGTTTCAAAGAAATTAGATCATTCAAAGTTGTGTGCACTGAGCATAGTGGGATTAAGTTAGAAATCAATAACAAAAAGATGAAAAGAAATCCCAACTTCTAGTAAGGTAAGCAATACAATGCTAATTAAACCTTGAGTCAAGTAAGAAATCACAATGGAAATTTTAACATGTGTTAAATTTAATGATAATGAAAATACTCATATCACAACTCAAACTTTGTTGTACCCCAATTAATCTATGGGCTTAACGGAATCCAAATAAAAATCTGAGCAGATTTTTTTGGTCAAATTGAACATGCTAATACTTCAATTTTTATGGGTTTTCAAAGGACAAACACTAGTCAGGGAAATTTTGAAAAAGAAAAACAATTTGGAGGACTTGCCCTTCCAAAATATTAAAATTCTTATAAAGTTACAGTAGTTAACAACAGTTTGTACTCATACAAGGACAAACAAATGGATCAATGGAACAGAACAGAGAACAGAATAGGTTTAAAATCCATATATTTATGGCTATCTAACTTAGTTCTGTGCAATACAGTGATGAAAATATAGTCTTTTTAGTAAATGGTCCAAGTGAAAAACACAAGAGAATAATTTCATCACTTTGGGGTCAGTAAACCTTTCATAAACATGATGCAAAATGAATTAATCATAAGAGGAAGGATTGATAAATTTGACTTAAAGTTAAGGAAATTCTGTTCATCAAAATACACTGTAAAAAGAATGTGGCTGAGAGTATTTTTATTATTTAGCCATCGAATTTGCCGAAGTGTTCAGTTTCTATACTTTGTTTTACTTGTGTGTGCCATAAAGGGATATACTACACACCACATATCTTTGTTTTGTTACTTTTAGTATGGTTGAAAAATCTTTGTAGCTTGGAAATGTTTAGCTAGCACTTATGCTATTTTTGTCTTTTTTTTTTTTTTTTTTTGAGAACACAGGCCTCCCTGTGCCTTTTTTTTTTTTTTTTTGCCCATGCCACATGGCTTGCAGCATCTCAGTTCCCCAGTTCCCCAGCCAGGGATTGAACCCGGGGCCACAGCAGTGAAAGTGCCAAGTTCTAACCACTGGACCACCAGGGAAGTCCCTATTTTTATCCTGTTTAAAAACTCATATCTAACCTTCTAGTTTTCATGAAATGCATATATTAATGAAAATAAAAGTCAACACAAAATGTTCCTTACGATCTTGAGAGGTTTCTTTTGGATGGAAACATAACACACAAAGATATTCAAGGTAATTTACATGAAAAACAACAACAATGGGTCCTGAGTGGAACAGTTGAGATGTGATTGAATAGACGCAATTAAGTCTACGAATAAATGCAGTCAGGTTTTCCCAAGGTCATACCAGTCCCATGGTATGGTTTAGTTTCCCATGGAAACTAAACTACACATAACTACCTTATGTTATCACTAGAAATACTAATTTCTATTCCCCACGCTCAGGAATTCTGTTCTAAGGTATCTGGGTTATGTCCTAAGAATCTGCACTTTGTAAGAGTGAGGGGAGGGGGAATTGGAGGAAGGTTGATCAAAAGGTATTGCACAAACTTCCATTTATAAGGTAAATAAGTACTAGGGATGTCATGTACAACATGATGATTACTGCTAACACAGCTGTATGATATACAGGAAAGCTGTTACGAGAGTAAATCCTAAGTGTTCTCATCACAAGGAGATTGTTTCAAATTTTCTTTTTCTTGTATCTCTATGAGATGACAGATGTTAACTAAACCTCCTGTGGTAATCATTTCACAATATATGTAAATCAAACCATCATGCTGTACACCTTAAACTTATACAGTGATATACGTCAATTTCTAAATAAAACTGGAAAGAAAAAAGAATCTACACTTTTGACATAGCATTCCTAAGTGACTTGAACTGCAGATGACTCAAGAATTCCACTTTAAGAAACAGATACTAGCACGTGTCTGTATCAGTGAGGCTGCATGGTGTTCAAAACACATGCAAAGAGCAACATGGATAAACTAGAGATTATCATACTAAGTGACGTAAGTCAGACAGAGAAAGAGAAACGCCATATGATTCACTTATTTGCGGAATCTAAAATATGACACAAATGAACCTATCTATGAAACAGAAACAGAATCATGGACATAGAGAACAGACTGGTGGTTGCCAAAGGGGTGGGGGTTGGGGGAGGGATGGAGTGGGAGGTTGAGGTTAGCAGATGTAAGCCTTTATATATAGAATGGATAAACAACAAGGTCCTACTGTATAGCACAGAGAACTATATTTGATATCCTGTGATAAACCATAGTGAAAAAGAATATAAAAAAGAATGTGTATATATATATATATGTATAACCGAATCACTTTGCTGTACAGCAGAAATTAACACACTGTAAATCAACTATGCTTCAATTAAAAAAATAATAAAATAGAATCTAATGTCTACACCTTCATTAAAAAATATGCAAAGAACCTAGTCACACTGTAAAGTACAAGGAATGTTATCAATATTAAAAGACTTACATATTTTAATTCAAATATTTAAAATTAGAAAACGGAGTGAAATTGTGATATTGTCAAGATTGGTACCTTCGCTGTGGTTGCCCTGCATGGGGCAGGGTTGATGTCCTGCTGGTTTGGATGGTGATTGTGATGAAGCCACATATGCACAAGAGGGTATAAAAGATTCATTATTCACAGAAGGAAGTTTTTGAGGAGAACAGGGTAGGGTCCCTAGCAGATCTAAAAATGGTTGGAGAGAAAAGGAGTAACTGGTGGCTTGAGGAGTGGTTATGGTTAGTAAGGGGCATGGAGAGGGGATTCCTACTTATTTGGCTGGGGCTTTCACGGTTCAAAGTGCCTGCTGGAGCCAAAGAAGAAAATGCAGGGCTTTCTAATCAGATGTGGGCAAATGGGGAGAAAGAAGGCTGTGCTTGAAAGTTGTCAGCAGTCAAAGATCAAAAATGCATCAAACTTTTTATTAAAATACCTGACAATATAGGCATGAAGACTTAGCTGAAAAGCTCTGAGATAGGACTTTTAGCTGTCTGTGCTCAGTAGGAATATGTATCTATCTACCTATCTACCTATCTATCTAATCTATCTTTCTATCTTCCTATCTTTCTTTCTATCTTTCTATCAGTATTTTTAAATAAATACAGGGCTCAGTAATTACTTAGCCATAATGAGGTACATAATATTGTATCAAACACTTTGCAAAGTGTAAAATGTTTATTTTTAATATGGAAGCAGTATTTAAAAAGCATTATTCTATTCTAAATGTACTTTAATTGTGTTGTTTGAGTTCTGTCAGCTTAATCAAATAAATTTAAAATTAATATTCTGTAAGAAAAATTCATGGGTTTACTAAATCACACAACAAAATAGTCCAAGACTCACAACCAATTAATATGTATACATCTTGTACATCTTTCTATTAAAAAAATCAAAAGCAGTTTCCATGGTGGGGTTATTAAACTGTGGAAATACTCCGTTGCAGCCGAATTCCTTCAGAAACTACATTCCAGAGCAAGATTTCAGAAGCTGACTCAACAATAAGAAGCCAATAAGGACTTTCACTCACATGTATTTTTGTATTTTGAAGGTATTAGGGGAACAAGTAAAAAATGGGAGAAAACTGTTGGCATATAAACATCCAGCCAAGTATTAAAGTTTAGCAGAACCAAAGGTAACGCTCAGATAAATACACAGAAATTGCTCTTAAAAAATATTCTGTGAAGATTTTAATTCTAAATATGGGAAAAATCTAAGTGATTTCTTTTAAAGAATAAAGTAATCTACAACTGGCACTGAAAAAAGCCTTACCACCTACCTGTGAAAACAAGTTTTAGCTGCAGGTGAGTAAGTAAACAAGTCTTAAAAAGCTTTCAGAATAATAAAACAACAAGGAGTAGAAATGGAAAAAAATATTTCCCAGGGAACAAAGAAGCCTATCTTTTCTATTAACTCTGTAGGGATGCCTATGACTGTGTCTATGAATACAGCATCCACGGAAAAGGTAGGCCTTCTCCTCAGCTTTTCATTTTACAGGTAAGAGGCTGTTCGGATGACTCCTCTGGCTATTTTTGTTTGTTCTGTTTTTATTGGTTTCTTTAGGAATTATTGTGAGATACTCCCTTTTTTTATAGGAAAATTCTGGGTGTCAATGTTATTTTACAGAGGATTTTTGGTGCTACACCATAGCACCAAATAGGCAACAAAACACCCATAGTTGTGTCCCATTTTGGAAAGAATACATTTATTTACTGAGCAAGAGAAAGACTATTTATCTCCTGAGTTATTAAAGACTTCTATTTCAAACTCATATGAGAATAATAAATTCAACGAACCAGTAAATTAGAGGTTTAAATACACCAGAATAGAATAGATTAAAAAAGGAATCAGTACAAATATGGACTTTGAAGTCACACAGATCTGAGTTCAAAATTTAGTTAGCAAGTTAATCACCATATAACCTTACAAAAGATAGATAATATGACTGAATCTTCAGCTTCTTCCTATAAAAACTTACAAAATGATTATCATGCTTTGAATTGATGTATGTGAACCACAGTGTCCAGGAACAATATCTGTCATCTAGTAGGTTCTCAAAAACTACAAAATGTTACATAATAATTATAGAATAAGCATTTAGTAAAATATCAGAAATGCCCAAAGTAAAACCCTGCTGAATTCTGGTCCCTTGAGGTTGCTAAGAAAAAGAAAAGTGTTCCGTGTTAACACAAGATTGGATGGCAGTGTACTGGGGAGGAACACTCAGGTATTATTTTGCATGTTATGAATTGAACATATCCCAGAATGCCTGACATTCAGACTTAGACTCCCAACTGCCTTTTTGACATCTTTCTCTGACAACCTAAGAGGCCTTTCAAAAGTCATAGGGCCAAAATGGAACTCTTTGAATCTACCCTACAACCAACTCTCACTTTCTTATGGACATACTGTCTTGCTACATCTACCGACCAGTTATCATCATCTCTGAAAATGTCAGCATCCCCACACTATTGTTTAACCTTGAAACTGGGTATTCCCTTGGATTATTCCCTCATTCTCAATCAACTCCACCCAATGTTTTCTTCAGAAAGTTCTGTAATTTCTACTTCAAATATCTGCAATCCACCCATATTCATCTTATTTTAACTGCCTACCTATCATGCAGAGATTCTTTATATAGGGTCCAAAGACCACCAAAAGAGCCATGGATATAGCTCTGATTAAATGTAATCAGTTTTTGTTAAAGTTTTAAGCTACTTACTTTATACATTTAAAAAAGATTATTCTGAAAAGTTGTCCATTGGTCTGAGCAGACTGCCACAAGTATCACAGCTCACTTGGAGAGTACAGATTTTTTGACCTGTAATTCATTCTAAGATATTTTGCAGGGACTTCCTTGGTGGCGCAGTGGTTAAGAATCTGCCTGCCAATGCAGGGGACATGGATTCAAGCCCTGGTCCGGGAAGATCCCACATGCCGTGGAGCAACTAAGCCCGTGTGCCACAACTACTGAGCCTGCGCTCCAGAGCCTGCGAGCCACAACTCCTGAAGCCCGGGCGCCTAGAGCCCGTGCTCTGCAACAAGAAAAGCCACCGCAACGAGAAGCCCACATGCTGCAATGAAGAGTAGTCCCTGCTCGCCGCAACTAGAGAAAGCCCATGCACAGCAACGAAGACCCAATGCAGCCAAAAAAAAAAAAAAAAAAAAGACATTTTGCATGATAAGACTATGTTTGATTTTTGGTTTTTTTTTGCTTCTCTTTTCGTTTGTTGTTATGATTTTAACTTTCTGTCATGTTTCTGCAGCATTTCAGCTTGTTTTCAGCTTGGCAGTTAAATACAACACATACAGGCGCTAAGATTCATATAAGTTCCTATTTTATTTAAATTAAGATATAGGGATTTGTTTAAAGTGAAATTGAATCAAAGGGCAGGGGCAGACCTAGTACATAATACTTCCTTTATACCTATGCTCCCTAATTCTGGGGTGGAATATGTGTCACAGATTTACCACTGATATTGCTTATACAGGGTAGTCTTCTATATTTGCAAGAGGTTCAACACATTCTGTGCCAGAGGCTTTTCCTATTAAGAATGATATCCCCGTTCAAGAATCACTCAACTTAATCTCTGTGTCTTGTATACTCTTGAAACAAACTCAGGGTCTATAAGACCTTTCTTCATCAGAGTAAGAAAGTAGTCACAGACAGAAATCTGAAGCTAGGTTGTCACTGGAGACAAACTTCATGTTCACTTCTTGAGGCGCAGACTTACAGATGCGGGCATGCAGGCCAATTTATTTCTAAAGCTACTGGTTACCATAGTAACTAGATTTATAATTTATGTGTGTGTGTTGTAAACACTATATTTTTACAGCTGGACTAAAACTTTTAGATATGATACAAGCAGTAGATAATTAAGGTTAATTAGTCTAAAATCTGGAATGTTATTCCTCAAAACCTGTGTGTGTTTCTCCTAGCCTCACAGATTCCCACAATTCTTCCACTGATTAGATACTGAAAGAAGTCTAATAAAAGATGAATCTAATGGCAAAGGTTCAAAGCTGGTTATTAATTATATAAAGTCATATTTGGAATACCTAACTCCATGATTTTTGTCCAAAGGAACAGGTGTTACTTCCTTGATTTCCCCTCACAATGGCCTCCAGGATATTTTTGATAAAATGAACAGATTTAGTCAGAATTTTACTTATTTTCTACACACAGGAATAGAAAGTATAGGTTTAACATCTGATGGAGCACCACACAATATTCTGGTATGACTTCTACTTTTACGAATATAGACTCTGACTTTGTGACTTGTTAACTGAATATATTGGGGGAAAGTAGCAATTTCTGATCATTATAATCTATGTTCTATAAAAAAATCAATTGTTGGCTTTCAAATGCCATTTAAATGATTGCCCCTTGCTAACTTTATAACACTTGAATAAGAAATTGACAACATCTACATGTATTGACAACAATATAACCTTTACATTTCTGTTCTAATCAACTGAAACTTAAGAATTTGACGAGAGATGTTTCTTTTACTGCAAATACTTTCAATTCTAACTGTAATTTTTTTAATCCAACAAAGAAAAGATGTCTTTCAAGAAATTTTGTTTACATTAAAAACCAATGATGTGCTAATGAGGCAAACCAATACTTCTGCATGACAAGTGTTCTTCCATTTTGTCTGTACCAATATACTTACATTCATGCAAAACATCTCTTATCTTGGCCATTCTGTACTTAGATGCAACTAAGCTGGCTTGACTTGAAGCCCTTAGATGTAGTTCTTATCAAAAGCCCTGATGATTTTTGGAACAGAAATCATTCCAGCTCAGGGTGGTTTTAGGACTACAGATTTTTATTGCTGATATTAATGAGGCAGGGCATTAGTTGGTGGAAGCTTCACTAGAGATGGTAGGTGATAATAGTACATTTAGGGAGATGTGCTGAGTTAGGAGAAAAGTTTTTGACTCTTGGACAAAACTTTTCTCTTATCAAAGAAGGTATTGTTATACTCTGAATTCACATTTGGTATCAATTACAAAACAAGCCCCAAAGGAAGTAGCAGTCCTTAATATCATATTTATAATTTTGTGTTATCCTCTTATTTTTCTTGTTTTTTTGTGTAGTACGCGGGCCTCTCACTGCTGTGGCCTCTCCCATTGTGGAGCACAGGCTCTGGACGTGCAGGCTCAGCGGCCATAGCTCACGGGCCAAGCTGCTCCGCGGCATGTGGGGTCTTCCCGGACCGGGGCACAAACCCGTGTCCCCTGTATCGGCAGGCGGGCTCTCAACCGCTGCGTCACCAGGGAAGTCCATTTTTCTTGTTTTTAATACTGTATTCTCCTGGGTAATTTTATCAGTGAATCAGAACCTTGACAACAGTTGCATGTTATATAAAGGTAACTATGTTGCTCTGTGTAACAGCGATTTCTGGTGATCAAATAAATTATTGTAAATGATGACTGAAGTCCTTAAATTGGATGCCTTGACTTGAGTAGGAGGTATGTTCTGAAACTGTATTTACATGCATATAACACTCGACCATGGCTCTTATATCAGTTTTTGCACGTGCAGTGGTAGATTTGCTTTCCATCCCTGTGTTGATCATTTTATGCCTGAAGCAAAACTTTCTCCAGGATTAGCTTATTTAGGATGAATAGGTCAAGCAGAGTATGGAAGCCAGAACAATGAAATTCCTTATCATCAGTGGAACAGAAGGCCACAAATCCTTCTAAAAAAGAGGTGCTTAGGGATACAATATGAGCATCTTCCATAGCCTTAAAATACTGCTTTTTAATGCATGGTCGACAGAGAAATTCAAACAAGAAAATTTTTATTTTTAAACATTTTAACACTACTCTTCACTTTTTTTAAAAAATAAATTTATTTATTTTATTTGTTTATTTTTGGCTGCATTAGGTCTCCATTGCTGCACGTGGGCTTTCTCTAGCTGTGACGAACACGGACTACTCTTCGTTGTGGTGCGTGGGCTTCTCACTGTGGTGGCTTCTCTTTACTGTGGAGCACGGGTTCTAGGCACGTGGGCTTCAGTAGTTGTGGCACACAGGTTCAGTACTTGTGGCTCGTAGGGTCTAGAGCAGAGGTTCAGTAGTCATGGTGCATGGGCTTGCTCCACGCATGTGGGATCATCCCGGACCAGGGATCAAACCCATGTCCCCTGCATTGGCAGGTGAATTTTAACAACTGTGCCACCAGGGAAGTCCCAAGCAAGAACCGTATATGTTATACTGCAATGTGTGGACTTTATTTTATTTATCTTTTTAAATCTTTATTGGAGTATAATTGCTTTACAATGGTGTGCTAGTTTCTGCTTTATAACAAAGTGAATCAGCTATACATATACATATGTTCCCATATCTCTTCCCTCTTGCGTCTCCCTCCCTCCCACCCTCCCTATCCCACCCCTCTAGGTGGTCACAGGGCACCGAGCTGATCTCCCTGTGCTGTGCGGCTGCTTCCCACTAGCTATCTATTTTACATTTTGCATTATATATGTCCATGCCACTCTCTCACTTTGTCCCAGCTTACCCTTCCCCCACCCCATGTCCTCAAGTCCATTCTCTAGTAGGTCTGCATCTTTATTCCTGTCTTGCCGCTAGGTTCTTCATGACCTTTTTTTTTTTTTTTTAGATTCCATATATATGTGTTAGCATACGGTATTTGTTTTTCTCTTTCTGACTTCACTCTGACAGACTCTAGGTCCATCCACCTCACTACAAATAACTCAATTTTGTTTCTCTTTATGGCTAAGTAATATTCCATTGTATGTATGTGCCACATCTTCTTTATCCAGTCATCTGTCGATGGACACTTAGGTTGCTTCCATGTCCTGGCTATTGTAAATAGAGCTGCAATGAACATTGTGGTACATGGCTCTTTTTGAATCATGGTTTTCTCAGGGTATATGCCCAGAAATGGGATTGCTGGGTCATATGGTAGTTCCATTTTTAGTTTTTTAAGGAACCTCCATACTGTTCTCCATAGTGGCTGTATCAATTTACATTCCCACCAACAATGCAAGAGTGTTCCCTTTTCTCCACACCCTCTCCAGCATTTATTACTTGTAGATTTTTTGATGATGGCCATTCTGACCAGTGTGAGATGATATCCCATTGTAGTTTTGATTTGCATTTCTCTAATGATTAATGATGTTGAGCATTCTTTCATGTGTTTGTTGGCAATCTGTGTATCTTCTTTGGAGAAATGTCTATTTAGGTCTTCTTCCCATTTTTGGATGCGGTTGTTTGTTTTTTTGATATTGAGCTGCATGAGCTGCTTGTAAATTTTGGAGATTAATCCTTTGTCAGTTGCTTCATTTGCAACTACTTTCTCCCATTCTGAGGATATGAGAATTGCTACTCCAGTTTTCTTTTGATTTCCATTTGCATGGAATATCTTTTTCCATCACCTCACTTTCAGTCTGTATGTGTCCCTAGGTGTGAAGTGGGTCCCTTGCAGACAGCATATATACAGGTCTTGTTTTTCTATCCATTCAGCCAGTCTATGCCTTTTGGTTGGAACGTTTAATCCATTTACATTTAAGGTCATTATCCATATGTATGTTCATATTACCATTTTCTTAATTGTTTTGGGTTTTTATTGTAGGTCTTTTCCTTCTCTTGTGTTTCCTGCCTAGAGAAGTTCCTTTAGCATTTGTTGTAAAGCTGGTTTGGTGGTGCTGAATTCTCTTAGCTTTTGCTTATCTGTAAAGGTTTTAATTTCTCCATCAAATCTGAATGAAATCCTTGCTGGGTAGAGTAATCTTGGTTGTAGGTTTTTCCCTTTCATCACTTTAAATATGTCCTGCCACTCCCTTCTGGCTTGCAGAGTTTCTGCTGACAGATCAGCTGTTAACCTTATGGGGGTTCCCTTGTATGTTATTTGTTGTCATTCCCTTGGTGCTTTTAATATTTTTTCTTTGTATTTAATTTTTCATAGTTTGATTAATATGCGTTTTGGCATGTTTCTCCTTGGATTTAACCTGTATGGGACTCTGTGCTTCCTGGACTTGATTAACTATTTCCTTTCCCATATGAGGGAAGTTTTCAACTATAATCTCTTCAAATATTTTCTCAGTCCCTTTCTTTTTCTCTTCTTCTGGGACCCCCTATAATTTGAATGTTGGTCGTTTCATGTTTTCCCAGAGGTCTCTGAGACTGTCCTCAATTCTTTTCATTCTTTTTTCCTTATTCTGCTCTGCAGTAGTTATTTCCACTATTTTATCTTCCAGGTCACTTATCTGTTCTTCTGCCTCAGTTGTTCTGCTATTGATTCCTTCTAGAGAATTTTTAATTTCATCTATTGTGTTGTTCATCATTGTTTGTTTCATCTTTAGTTCTTCTAGGTCCTTGTTAAATGTTTCTTGTATTTTCTCCATTCTATTTCCAAGATTTTGGATCATCTTTACTATCATTATTCTGAATTCTTTTTCAGGTAGACTGCCTATTTCCTCTTCATTTGTTAGGTCTGGTGAGTTTTTACTTTGCTCCTTCATCTGCTGTGTATTTCTCTGTCTTCTCATTTTGCTTAACTTACTGTGTTTGGGGTCTCCTTTTCGCAGGTTGCAGGTTCATAGTTCCCTTTGTTTTTGGTGTCTGCCCCCAGTGGCTAAGGTTGATTCAGTGGGTTGTGTAGGCTTCCTCTTGGAAGGGACTGGTGCCTGTGTTCTGGTGGATGAGTCTGGATCTTTTCTTTCCGGTGGGCAGGTGTGCATCTGTTGGTGTGTTTTGGGGTGTCTGTGATCTTATTATGATTTTGGGCAGCCTCTCTGCTAATGAGGCAGGTTGTGTTCCTGTCTTGCTAGTTGTTTGGCATAGGGTGTCCAGCACTGTAGCTTGCTGGTCGTTGAGTGGAGCTGGATCTTGGTGTTGAGACGGAGATCTCTGGGAGATTTTTGCCATTTGATATTACATCAAGCTGGGTGTTGTCTGGTGGATCAATGTCCTGAACTTGGCTCTCCCACCTCAGAGGCACAGCCCTGATGCCCAGCTGGAGCACCAAGACCCTGTCATCCATACGGCTAAAAAGAGAAAAAGGGGAAAAAGAAAATATATCGTTGCTCCCAAAGTCCACCTCCTCAATTTGTGATGATTCGTTGTCTATTCAGGTATTCCACAGATGCAGGTACATCAAGTTGATTGTGGAGATTTCATCCGCTGCTCCTGAGGCTTCTGGGAGAGATTTCCCTTTCTCTTCTTTGTTCGCACAGCTCCCAGGGGTTCAGCTTTGGATTTGGCCCTGCCTCTGCATGTAGGTTGCCTGAGGGCGCCTGTTCTTCGCTCAGAGAGGATGGGGTTAAAGGAGCTGATTCGAGGGCTCTGGCTCACTCAGGCCGGGGGGAGGGAGGGGTACGGATGCGGGGCGAGTCTGCGGCGGCAGAGGCCGGCGTGACGTTGCACCAGCCTAAGGGCGCCGTGCGTTCTCCTGGGGAAGTTGTCCCTGGATCACAGGACCCTGGCAGTGGCGGGTTGCACAGGCTCCCCGGAAGGGTGGTGCAGATGGTGACCTGTGCTCGCACACAGGCTTCTTGGTGGCAGCAGCAGCAGGCTTAGCGTCTCATGCCCGTGTCTGGGGTCCGCGCTCTTAGCCGCGGCTTGCGCCCGTCTCTGGAGTTCGTGTAGGTGGTGCTCTGAATCCCCTCTCCTCGTGCACCCCAAAACAATGGTCTCTTGCCTCTTAGGCAGGTCCAGACTTCTTCCCGGACTCCTTCCCAGCCTGCTGTGGTACACTAGCCCCCTTCAGGCTGTGTTCATGCAGGCAACCCGAGTCCTCTCCCCAATGTGTGGACTTTAAATTAAAGTATTCATTTAACCTGATTCAATAATTCTTGGGAAAAACTAGATGCAAATCAGTGAAATTTGTGTATTTTCGTGCTTCAATTTTATAGGAAATCAGTAAAACAAAAAATTACAGGGAAGGATTTTAATCTTCTTACAAAAACAAATACATAAATTATGAATATAATCATTGTTGGATTGCTTGTCTATGATAAATCATCTTTTAAACACATTTCTTACATTGTAAAAATTTTCCCTTTCTGTTTATTTTATTAGATTTTAATTCAGAGATCAATGTTAGCTTTTTAAGCATTATATGCAAATATGTGTATCTGTAGGCATTTTGAAACAAATATTGCATATCTATCAATGTAAAATCTGTCAAATGCAGAAGTATTCCAATGAACAGTTAATAGTATCGTGTTCTTATATTTTATACTTTGAGTCATACCATGAAATAAACAAAATACAAGTTACACATATATTTGTATTTCTTTTAAAATTATCTCCAATTATATTCATGTGTCCCTTAAGTATGATTCTAGAAAAGAAAATGCTCTTTTAAAAACAATGTACCAAATTAGGTGATTTCTTTTAGGGGAGTTGTTTGATGAAATGGGTATCTGTGGGTATATTTACAACTTATGACTTTTGATGGCTTTTCTTATTTTGCTCAGTGTAAGTCTAACAGCAATTTTTGTAAAATTATTTCAGGTATATTATCAGCTCAAAAAACCCAGGCACTATGTTTAAATAAACAGGTATTTTAAGGTATATTTAAAGAATGCATATGCTATAATACCAATTTCAAGTAGTTTGCAAATGTTTTGGAGAAAAAACAAATCTAACAACATTGTAATAACTGAAAAACAATATAAAATCACATAATCAATGAATAGAGAAATGATGTTAGGGAAACCCCTGAACTGGAGATGTAACAACCTAAGGCTAATTTTAATCTCTAACAAGTTAGATGACTAATTACAACCACCCTGGTCCTTTGCTTTCACATTCAAATATCAAGAGGGGTGACAAGAATTCTGCAACTACTTTGGTTTTAATATCCTGTGATTTGGTAAGTGAAAAGAAGCATTATGATTTGAAATTGTCAAGAAAGTCTTCATAAAAGAGGTATGGCTTCATGAACCATAATTGTACATGATCTGGCAAAGTAAAGAGGCATTTCTCTTAGGCGATGGATTAGCAGAGGAGGAAATAAGTAAGAAGGAAATACTGGATGGGAAGGGGACCTATCTCACTTGGAAAAATAAAATACATACCATCTAGGTAGTAAGTGCTAGGCTTTAAGAGAGTGATACAGGGACAAGCCTTGAATTTTTGGATGAGAAGACTGGACTACACTTGATATGAAATAAGAAGCCACAGGGCAGCTGGAAGCATGGAAACAGCATCCTGAAATTTGCCTTTCTGACTTGCAATTAGGGATGAACTGGCAGGTGGAGATAAGAAAGAATGTCCATCAGGAGGTTATGGCGTTATCCAAGTCTAAAGAGATGCAACAAGCTCGGAGTGCTGGCAGTCAGAAGCAAAGAACAGCACACATTCAGCAGACACTTCAAAAAAAAGTGAGAAAATTTGGAGATGATTAAAATTACCGTAGAGCACTATATAAAGTCTATGTGCATAGCTATTTGGACTTAATCTAATCCTATAGTTTATTGCTGACTGCAGTTACATGACATTTCTATCTTGCGGTTTTTAAAAAAAACTCTCCTCACATTTGGTGAAAAGTTTCATTAAAAAAGCTATCTTTCTGTTTAGCATCATTCTCTGTTTGGCAATCTGCTATTGAGAGCAAACTGAGAAAAAAAAAACAGTATTGGATTAAGACGTACGTGAGCTTGTTTACTACGTCATCTTAAAGAAATGGACACTTTGCTATTAAGAAAAATTATCCAAAATTTGGAAATAGAGGCAAAAAGATAATGGCATATCTTGTCAATGTAATCCTGAAGCACTTTCTGACAGAACTCCCAAAGGAATATTTAATCTAGAGGAGTATAGCAATGTTTGATTAAATATTTATGATTGATTAAGACTCAGACTTGAACCTGTAGATTTCTGACCAGTAGAAAATAGTACCTCAACTATTATATTTTTATTTCCTTGGGGAATTTACCCATTTTTGTATCCATTGATAAATTAATTTCAGTATCTTTTTGCCTAAAAGACTACTAAAACTCCATTTCTCAAACTTGTATTTGAACCAGGTTAACTATTCTACAGTTTCTCTCATTACTAAATTAAGGAAATCATTGACCCCCACGAACTAAATATTCATATAAAAGTAACTTTTAACTTTATAAAAAATATACTTTGGCAACCCCAATTCCTTCACTCCAAATTACAGCTATAGAAGAGAGAAAGGGTTATAGACACGACTGAATCCTGGACCTGACTGCTGTTAAAATTCTTTCAGCTCTTTCTAAAAAGGAAGACTGACTTTTTAACCTGTGCTCCAAAATCTGTGATGTTATTACTACATCTCTCTTTTCTCTGACGTCCCCCCTCCTCTTCCTAATTAGTGATGATTTCTCGCCTTCCCAAACAGAAATATCTTACCCACAGACTAGTTTGGTCATCATTTTAAATTATATCCTAGTTTATTAAGACTATACCTGAATGCTTTCACATACATAATCAAACACAACTGCCAAAAAGAATATCTGAAATAGAGATAGAGATATATTTCTCTTAAGGTAAATTCTTTAAAAGACTAGAATTCCACATGAAATCAAGAACCTATTTTCTGGAATAAGGGTATTAAAAAAAAAGTGGAGAGATTTGAGAAATGGGGACAAAAATATCTTTCACTCAAAAGGTCAAGGGGGACTTCCCTGGTGGTGCAGTGGTTAAGAATCCAGCTGCCAATGCAGGGGACACAGGTTCAAGCCCTGGTCAGGGAAGATCCCACATGCCACAGAGCAACTAAGCCCGTGCGCTGCAACTACTGAGCCTGCTCTCTAGAGCCTGCAAGCCACAGCTACTGAGCCCACAAGCCCAGAGCCCATGTTCCACAACAAGAGAAGCCACCACAATGAGAAGCCCATGCACCACAACGAAGAGTAGCCTCCGCTCGCCGCAACTAGAGAAAGCCTGCATGCAGCAATGAAGACCCAACACAACCAAAAATAAATAATAAATAAATAAATTAGAAAAAAAAAGGTCAGGGGAGGAATCAATATCCTCACAGGAGAGCCCTAATTCTGTCAGGATACATTTAAGTTTGCAGGAACATCTAGAGAAGAGCTTAACCATAGAAAAGAATATTATTGAAAAGTCTTTGAGGAAAAGCACAGAGGAGAGAATAAAGCATCTGGATAACATGAAAATGAGTTAATAAGAGTACAACCAGAAAACTTTATTTCTGGCCAGGTAGTAAGGATGAGATAGATGAAAAATGTGTGGTAATGTGTCTGGCATGAGAAGGTCTTTATCAGGATTGGGTTTCAATATTGTGAACATGGAAAACTCATCAGTAGGAATATAAAGTGCCAATAATGAGAGAAATGATTTATCCTTGTTAGTAGTAGGGAGGCTTGCCTCAGAGGCAGCTGGACATAATAAATGTCAAGGGTGGACAAGATGCTAAAAGTTGTATCAACACCTGTCAAAGATAAATTTAGAGTTGGTGACATATTTGGATATAAATTCTATGAGAAAGAGCGAAGCAGCCACTGACATCTAGGAGCTAGCCTGGCGCTCTCAGCTCTCGGTGTTGCTACCAGCTGGCCTGACACTTACAGAAGAGCTGAGATTTTCTCCTTTACAGTATGAACATGGTCACGGAGCACCAACATCAGATAAGGATAATCATTAATTGAGAAGAATCAAGGCAAACATAAGCCGCTTTGCCATAATCATATCTGAACATAGAGTAAAGAAAGAACATTGTACAAACTCCAAAAATGACCAAACACACCCCTTATTCTGGCTCATATAAATGATTGCAGCTTTAAAAAATTCAATAGAAGCTCTAGCTTCACTCTTTTCCCCCCATCTTCTAAATAAGAATTATTATAAGACTCAATCATAGAATTATCTCTGCTTCCAGACAACATCCAGTTCAGAGCAAAGTCCCACTTCTTTGCACGCTCCCCAAAATCTCCTTAAACAAGCCCGAATCCTAAAATATGTTTTTCTAGCTTCCTTCTACTGAGACATCCCTCAGTTCCCTGGGGTGTGCAGTATCCCTTGTGATAAGGAATCAGTAAACCTAACTTTGACTACAGGTGTGTTCCTTATGGTCTTTGGCTCTAGAGAATTGACATCTATATTCAAAGTTATTTCCTCATAGAATAGTCACTTAGACAGTATTACCATTATGTTTGGTCTAGAGTTTTCTAAGAAAGTTCAGCTTTTTCATGTTAATTCTAGTGGAAATCTTCAGCAA
The DNA here is from genome assembly GCF_011762595.2 of Tursiops truncatus. Lineage (NCBI taxonomy): Eukaryota > Metazoa > Chordata > Mammalia > Artiodactyla > Delphinidae > Tursiops > Tursiops truncatus. The sequence goes on along the minus strand of NC_047034.1, from coordinate 12,967,785 downwards.
GAAAGCTTGAGAGATGGTCGGTGCTCAGGACCCTGAACAAGCAAATGCTGCTGTGCATAACAGAGCACAAGGTCTCACAAGCTCTCCGAGGAGTGGAAATGGACAGACTACGTGGCTGACCAAAGACACACTTAGCGGTTACTGGCTGAGGTGTTGTTGAAAATATTTTAGCCCTGATGATTTTGGCTGAACCATGTGAAGTGACAAAAATTTTCCAAGGCACGAGTAGATCTAAGAATTGGAACTAAAACATGTCAAGTAGCCTCCATTTCTGCATCTTCTAAACTGAGATGTGCATATTAATTTTTCTGTATCTTATTATTTGAACTTCCAAGAAAGGAACAAGGCAGACCAAAAGAAAAAAACATAGTAATGGGGGAGGGTTCGTCCTAAAATCTATGATAATATGATCCAATTTATTCATCCTGGACCTTCTATAAAACATTGACAATTTATGCTCAATACCAGAATCTGAGAAACAGTCTAGACCTTGATCTAAGATCATTAACACTCCTTTAACTGTTTGCATTTTGGGGTGGATGTGATAGGTTCTTGGAGGGAGCTTTTCATTTCTCTAACACAATTTCTGTCAATATTAGCTGCTTGTGAGAATTTTAAAAATAACAATGTCAAGGCTCTAGCTGAGACTAAATGAATTATAATTTCTGTGGCTGGGATCCAGCATTGTTCTTTTTTAAGAGCTACCTTGTGAGGGAAAGTTGATCATCGCTGAGGACACAATGAACTTGACTCATATTAACCAACAGAGTTGTTACTTTCCTTGAAGGAGATCAGAGGGATATTGATCAGAAAAATCTTACTCACATCTACAGGGGGACACTTCACAAGCTGTACCAAAACTATATAACTGTCCAGGACCAATGAGATTAGGAGTAAATCTCCCAATGTCCATGAGAATAAATATTGGCTACAATCCCTCCAAACCTCTGAAATAGTCAAAACAATATTTCAATTATATTTACCCAAAACTTATGCCAAATTCAAAGCCCCAAATGTTCTTACTATTGTTTTTCATATTTTGATTTTTGTTTAATCTATTCTGTTGTCTGCTCAAGTTTACTAGCACAAAATAATATCAAGTAAATGAGGATGGAAGAAATAAATACCAATAATATAAAATGCACCAGATTTTCTTCCACTCTTAAAAAAAAAAATTTAAAACACTCAACCAGATGTCAGCAAAAAATGGCAGAGTAGGGGCCTCCAAAAATTATTTTCTCCATAAAAGCAATGATAAAATTGGCCAAAAAAATGTTAGAATCAAAAAAAATGTTAGAATCAATTTTTCGCAACTCTGGAAATTACCCAAAGGTTTATAAGGATCCAGGAAGGATTTATTTAAGAAAAATGGCTAAATCTTGGTAGCAACAGGAAGCTTTGTGGTATTTTGACATGCCTAATACCTATTCCTCCCTCTCCAGCTCCATGGTAGTCTTGAAATCAATAGCCCATAATAACAGGGAAAGCTATCCCCAGGCTTTCAGACACCAGGGGAGGCAGAAGAGGGCTGGAGCTTCTTGAAAGCCTTATCCCCAGAGAATTGTCATTATTTGACTTGTCTGGTAGTCCTGGAAGGCTCCCACTTGAAAGACAGTCTTGAGCACCTGACCTAGTGTGGAAAACGTTTTCCCCAAGAAAATACAGATAAAGAAATGAGGGCTTCCCTGGTGGCTCAGTGGTTGAGAGTCCGCCTGCCGATGCAGGGGACACGGGTTCGTGCCCTAGTCCGGGAAGATCCCACATGCCGCGGAGTGGCTGGGCCCGTGAGCCATGGCCCCTGAGCCTGCGCTTCCGGAGCCTGTGCTCCGCAATGGGAGAGGCCACAACAGTGAGAGGCCCGCGTACCGCAAAAAAAAAAAAAAAAAAAAAAGAAATGAGTAGCACCAGTAGAGGTAAAAGTACAGGTACATATAAAAGATAATATAAACATATATATATGTTGGTAATTCTTATTTTTTCTTCTATCAGACTTAAAAGAAAAATGCATAATCTAAAAATTATAAATCTTTGTTGATGGGCACAGAATGGATAAAGACATAATTTGTAAGAGAACAGCAGAATGAAAGATGAGGAACGGAATAGCAATGTTTTCATACACAATTGACATTAAAATGGTATTGATTCAAGCTAGATTTTTAAAATTAAGATGGTAATTTTAATCTCCAGGACAACCAGTAAGAAAATAACTTAAAACAATATACTAAAAAATGACCAGGAAGTTAAAATGAAACACTATAGTATTCACATGGTTTCCTGGCCCTGTGTGAGTTTCCTTGCTCCCACTAGTAAAGTTATTCTCAATAATATGAGATCCTGATAATTCCATGTGGGAACTTGTGGAGTGTAAATGTGCTAGAGGATCCCTACAATTCATTCTCTAGAAAGGGATGTACTTGATAAATCTTAGTCCCCAGGCCTTACCTTACTGCCAAACCCATGTCAAAAGCAACCACCAGCTGGCTTCAGAAAAAGAGACACAAACAACAGGAAAGACTACGCAAACTTGGGTTGAATGTTACAATCCTTTCTCATGACATTTTAAACCTTCACTACTGTGGCCCAATAGGCCTGATGTTGATCCAGCGGAGTCTCTGGTCCCCACATTGATGGTGAAAAACAAAGTGGTGGGAGAGATGTGAGGACCTTGAGCTCTCTTCAGTGGTTTATAAGCATCATAGGGTACAGAGTATGCTGCAGAATTTCATTTCACAAGCAGAGTTCTTGTTTTTTCAGATAAAATACAGTAATTGTGGATGCGTGCATAACCCAATTGTGATTTGTTTGCTCTACTTGGCTCTTTTATTGGCCACCTGAAGATCTTCAAGCTTTGTAATTTCTGTTGGCAGCAAGCATGGGATCTTCTGGTGATTACAAAACAGAATCAGAGGCGCACACATCCAGGGCTGGACCACTAAGCACAGGTCTGGCGTTTGGTATTTATTGGACCAGACACAAGTGACTTATGAATATACATATGTGCTGAGAGAGTTACTTATTGTCTTTTTGTACTTTCTTAATATTACTGGAGTAGAAAATACGA